>NW_027675533.1:177500-344565 GCF_965601325.2 Salmo salar | reverse complement strand
GTTGTCGGTGTGTGTGTGTGTGTGTTGTCAGTGTGTGTGTGTGTGTGTTGTCGGTGTGTGTGTGTGTATGTGTTGTCGTGTGTGTGTGTGTGTTGTCGGTGTGTGTGTGTGTGTTGTCGGTGTGTGTGTGTTGTCGGTGTGTGTGTGTGTGTTGTCGGTGTGTGTGTGTGTGTGTTGTCGGTTGTGTGTGTGTGTGTGTGTTGTCGGTGTGTGTGTGTGTGTTGTCGGTGTGTGTGTGTGTTGTCGGTGTGTGTGTGTGTGTTGTGTGTGTGTGTCGTGTGTGTGTGTTGTCGGTGTGTGTGTGTGTGTTGTCGGTGTGTGTGTGTGTTGTCAGTGTGTGTGTGTGTGTGTTGTCGGTGTGTGTGTGTGTGTGTGTGTGTGTGTGCGTGTCGGTGTGTGTGTGTGTGTTGTCGGTGTGTGTGTGTGTGTTGTCGGTGTGTATGTGTGTGTGTTGTCAGTGTGTGTGTGTGTGTGTGTTGTCGGTGTGTGTGTGTGTGTTGTCGGTGTGTATGTGTGTGTGTTGTCAGTGTGTGTGTGTGTGTGTGTTGTCAGTGTGTGTGTGTTTATGTGTTGTCGGTGTGTGTGTGTGTGTGTTGTCGGTGTGTGTGTGTGTGTGTGTTGTCGGTGTGTGTGTGTGTTGTCGGTGTGTGTGTGTGTGTTGTCGGTGTGTGTGTGTGTGTGTTGTCGGTTTGTGTGTGTGTGTGTGTGTTGTCGGTGTGTGTGTGTGTGTTGTCGGTGTGTGTGTGTGTTGTCGGTGTGTGTGTGTGTGTTGTGTGTGTGTGTTGTCGGTGTGTGTGTGTGTGTGTGTGTGTTGTCGGTGTGTGTGTGTTGTCGGTGTGTGTGTGTGTGTTGTCGGTGTGTGTGTGTGTGTGTTGTCGGTGTGTGTGTGTGTGTGTGTGTTGTCGGTGTGTGTGTGTGTGTTGTGTGTGTGTGTGTTGTCGGTGTGTGTGTGTGTGTTGTCGATGTGTGTGTGTGTGTGTTGTCGGTGTGTGTGTGTGTGTGTTGTGTGTGTGTGTGTTGTCGGTGTGTGTGTGTGTGTTGTTGGTGTGTGTGTGTGTGTGTTGTGTGTGTGTGTGTTGTCGGTGTGTGTGTTTGTGTGTTGTCGGTGTGTGTGTGTGTGTGTTGTCGGTGTGTGTGTGTGTGTGTTGTCGGTGTGTGTGTGTGTGTGTGTTGTCGGTGTGTGTGTGTGTTGTCGGTGTGTGTGTGTGTGTGTTGTCGGTGTCTGTGTGTGTGTTGTCGGTGTGTGTGTGTGTGTTGTCGATGTGTGTGTGTGTGTGTTGTCGGTGTGTGTGTGTGCGTTGTGTGTGTGTGTGTTGTCGGTGTGTGTGTGTGTGTTGTTGGTGTGTGTGTGTGTGTGTTGTGTGTGTGTGTGTTGTCGGTGTGTGTGTGTGTGTGTTGTCGGTGTGTGTGTGTGTGTGTTGTCGGTGTGTGTGTGTGTGTGTTGTCGGTGTGTGTGTGTGTGTGTGTTGTCGGTGTGTGTGTGTGTTGTCGGTGTGTGTGTGTGTGTGTTGTCGGTGTCTGTGTGTGTGTTGTCGGTGTGTGTGTGTGTTGTCGGTGTGTGTGTGTGTGTGTTGTCGGTGTGTGTGTGTGTGTGTGTGTTGTCGGTGTGTGTGTGTGTTGTCGGTGTGTGTGTGTGTGTGTTGTGTGTGTGTGTGTGTGTTGTCGGTGTGTGTGTGTGTGTGTTGTCAGTGTGTGTGTGTGTGTGTTGTCGATGTGTGTGTGTGTGTGTTGTCGGTGTGTGTGTGTGTGTGTTGTCGGTGTGTGTGTGTGTGTGTGTGTGTTGCCGGTGTGTGTGTGTGTGTTGTCGGTGTGTGTGTGTGTGTTGTCGGTGTGTATGTGTGTGTGTTGTCAGTGTGTGTGTGTGTGTGTGTGTTGTCGGTGTGTGTGTGTGTGTTTTCGGTGTGTGTGTGTGTGTGTGTGTGTGTGTGTGTGTGTTGTCGGTGTGTGTGTGTGTTGTCGGTGTGTGTGTGTGTTGTCGGTGTGTGTGTGTGTGTGTGTGTTGTCGGTGTGTGTGTGTGTGTTGTCGGTGTGTGTGTGTGTGTTGTCGGTGTGTGTTTGTGTGTTGTCGGTGTGTATGTGTGTGTGTTGTCAGTGTGTGTGTGTGTGTGTTGTCGGTGTGTGTGTGTTTATGTGTTGTCGATGTGTGTGTGTGTGTGTTGTCGGTGTGTGTGTGTGTGTGTTGTCGGTGTGTGTGTGTGTTATCGGTGTGTGTGTGTGTGTTGTCGGTGTGTGTGTGTGTTGTCGGTTTGTGTGTGTGTGTGTGTGTTGTCGGTGTGTGTGTGTGTGTTGTCGGTGTGTGTGTGTGTGTGTTGTCGGTGTGTGTGTGTTGTGTGTGTGTGTCGGTGTGTGTGTGTTGTCGGTGTGTGTGTGTGTGTGTGTGTTGTCGGTGTGTGTGTGTGTGTGTTGTCGGTGTGTGTGTGTTGTGTGTGTGTTGTCAGTGTGTGTGTGTGTGTTGTCGGTGTGTGTGTGTGTGTGTTGTCGGTGTGTGTGTGTTGTGTGTGTGTGTCGGTGTGTGTGTGTTGTCGGTGTGTGTGTGTGTGTGTGTGTTGTCGGTGTGTGTGTGTGTGTGTTGTCGGTGTGTGTGTGTGTGTGTGTTGTCAGTGTGTGTGTGTGTGTGTTGTCGGTGTGTGTGTGTGTGTGTGTGTTGTCAGTGTGTGTGTGTGTGTGTGTTGTCGTTGTGTGTGTGTGTGTGTTGTCGGTGTGTGTGTGTGTGTGTGTTGTCGGTGTGTGTGTGTGTGTGTGTGTTGTCGGTGTTTGTGTGTGTGTGTTGTCGGTGTGTGTGTGTGTGTGTTGTCGGTGTGTGTGTGTGTGTGTGTGTGTGTGTGTTGTCGGTGTGTGTGTGTGTGTGTTGTCGGTGTGTGTGTGTGTGTGTGTGTGTGTGTGTGTGTTGTCGGTGTGTGCTTGTGTGTTGTCGGTGTGTGTGTGTGTGTTGTCGGTGTTTGTGTGTGTGTGTTGTCGGTGTGTGTGTGTGTGTGTGTGTGTGTGTGTTGTCGGTGTGTGTGTGTAGGTGTTGTCGGTGTGTGTGTGTGTGTTGTCGGTGTGTGTGTGTGTTGTCGGTGTGTATGTGTGTGTGTTGTCAGTGTGTGTGTGTGTGTGTTGTCGGTGTGTGTGTGTTTATGTGTTGTCAGTGTGTGTGTGTGTGTTGTCGGTGTGTGTGTGTGTGTTGTCGGTGTGTGTGTGTGTTGTCGGTGTGTGTGTGTGTGTTGTCGGTGTGTGTGTGTGTGTGTTGTCGGTTTGTGTGTGTGTGTGTGTGTGTTGTCGGTGTGTGTGTGTGTGTTGTCGGAGTGTGTGTGTGTTGTCGGTGTGTGTGTGTGTGTTGTGTGTGTGTGTCGGTGTGTGTGTGTTGTCGGTGTGTGTGTGTGTGTGTGTGTTGTTGGTGTGTGTGTGTGTGTTGTCGGTGTGTGTGTGTGTGTGTTGTCGGTGTGTGTGTGTGTGTGTGTGTGTGTGTGTTGTCGGTGTGTGTGTGTGTGTGTTGTCGGTGTGTGTGTGTGTGTTGTCGGTGTGTGTGTGTGTGTTGTCGGTGTGTATGTGTGTGTGTTGTCAGTGTGTGTGTGTGTGTGTCTTGTCGGTGTGTGTGTGTGTGTTGTCGGTGTGTGTGTGTGTGTGTGTTGTCGGTGTGTATGTGTGTGTGTTGTCAGTGTGTGTGTGTGTGTGTGTGTTGTCAGTGTGTGTGTGTTTATGTGTTGTCGGTGTGTGTGTGTGTTGTCGGTGTGTGTGTGTGTTGTCGGTGTGTGTGTGTGTGTGTTGTCGGTGTGTGTGTGTGTGTGTGTGTGTTGTCGGTGTGTGTGTGTTGTCGGTGTGTGTGTGTGTGTTGTCGGTGTGTGTGTGTGTGTGTTGTCGGTGTGTGTGTGTGTGTGTTGTCGGTGTGTGTGTGTGTGTTGTGTGTGTGTGTGTTGTCGGTGTGTGTGTGTGTGTTGTCGATGTGTGTGTGTGTGTGTTGTCGGTGTGTGTGTGTGTTGTGTGTGTGTGTGTTGTCGGTGTGTGTGTGTGTGTTGTTGGTGTGTGTGTGTGTGTGTTGTGTGTGTGTGTGTTGTCGGTGTGTGTGTGTGTGTGTTGTCGGTGTGTGTGTGTGTGTGTTGTCGGTGTGTGTGTGTGTGTGTGTTGTCGGTGTGTGTGTGTGTTGTCGGTGTGTGTGTGTGTGTGTTGTCGGTGTGTGTGTGTGTGTTGTCGGTGTGTGTGTGTGTGTTGTCGATGTGTGTGTGTGTGTTGTCGGTGTGTGTGTGTGTGCGTTGTGTGTGTGTGTGTTGTCGGTGTGTGTGTGTGTGTTGTTGGTGTGTGTGTGTGTGTGTTGTGTGTGTGTGTGTTGTCGGTGTGTGTGTGTGTGTGTTGTCGGTGTGTGTGTGTGTGTGTTGTCGGTTTGTGTGTGTGTGTGTGTGTTGTCGGTGTGTGTGTGTGTGTGTGTTGTCGGTGTGTGTGTGTGTTATCGGTGTGTGTGTGTGTGTTGTCGGTGTGTGTGTGTGTGTGTTGTCGGTTTGTGTGTGTGTGTGTGTGTTGTCGGTGTGTGTGTGTGTGTTGTCGGTGTGTGTGTGTGTGTGTTGTCGGTGTGTGTGTGTTGTGTGTGTGTGTCGGTGTGTGTGTGTTGTCGGTGTGTGTGTGTGTGTTGTCGGTGTGTGTGTGTGTGTGTTGTCGGTGTGTGTGTGTTGTGTGTGTGTTGTCAGTGTGTGTGTGTGTGTTGTCGGTGTGTGTGTGTGTGTGTTGTCGGTGTGTGTGTGTTGTGTGTGTGTGTCGGTGTGTGTGTGTTGTCGGTGTGTGTGTGTGTGTGTGTGTTGTCGGTGTGTGTGTGTGTGTGTTGTCGGTGTGTGTGTGTGTTTGTGTGTTGTCAGTGTGTGTGTGTGTGTGTTGTCGGTGTGTGTGTGTGTGTGTGTGTTGTCAGTGTGTGTGTGTGTGTGTGTTGTCGTTGTGTGTGTGTGTGTGTTGTCGGTGTGTGTGTGTGTGTGTGTTGTCGGTGTGTGTGTGTGTGTGTGTGTTGTCGGTGTTTGTGTGTGTGTGTTGTCGGTGTGTGTGTGTGTGTGTTGTCGGTGTGTGTGTGTGTGTGTGTGTGTGTGTGTTGTCGGTGTGTGTGTGTGTGTGTTGTCGGTGTGTGTGTGTGTGTGTGTGTGTGTGTGTGTGTGTGTGTGTTGTCGGTGTGTGTGTGTGTGTTGTCGGTGTGTGTGTGTGTGTTGTCGGTGTTTGTGTGTGTGTGTTGTCGGTGTGTGTGTGTGTGTGTGTGTGTGTGTGTTGTCGGTGTGTGTGTGTAGGTGTTGTCGGTTCGTGTGTGTGTGTTGTCGGTGTGTGTGTGTGTTGTCGGTGTGTATGTGTGTGTGTTGTCAGTGTGTGTGTGTGTGTGTTGTCGGTGTGTGTGTGTTTATGTGTTGTCAGTGTGTGTGTGTGTGTTGTCGGTGTGTGTGTGTGTGTTGTCGGTGTGTGTGTGTGTTGTCGGTGTGTGTGTGTGTGTTGTCGGTGTGTGTGTGTGTTGTCGGTTTGTGTGTGTGTGTGTGTGTTGTCGGTGTGTGTGTGTGTGTTGTCGGAGTGTGTGTGTGTTGTCGGTGTGTGTGTGTGTGTTGTGTGTGTGTGTCGGTGTGTGTGTGTTGTTGGTGTGTGTGTGTGTGTGTTGTCGGTGTGTGTGTGTGTGTTGTCGGTGTGTGTGTGTGTGTGTTGTCGGTGTGTGTGTGTGTGTGTGTGTGTGTGTGTTGTCGGTGTGTGTGTGTGTGTGTTGTCGGTGTGTGTGTGTGTGTTGTCGGTGTGTGTGTGTGTGTTGTCGGTCTGTGTTTGTGTGTGTGTTGTCAGTGTGTGTGTGTGTGTGTCTTGTCGGTGTGTGTGTGTGTGTTGTCGGTGTGTGTGTGTGTGTGTGTTGTCGGTGTGTATGTGTGTGTGTTGTCAGTGTGTGTGTGTGTGTGTGTTGTCAGTGTGTGTGTGTTTATGTGTTGTCGGTGTGTGTGTGTGTTGTCGGTGTGTGTGTGTGTTGTCGGTGTGTGTGTGTGTGTGTTGTCGGTGTGTGTGTGTGTGTGTGTGTTGTCGGTGTGTGTGTGTTGTCGGTGTGTGTGTGTTGTCGGTGTGTGTGTGTGTGTGTTGTCGGTGTGTGTGTGTGTGTGTTGTCGGTGTGTGTGTGTGTGTTGTGTGTGTGTGTGTGTTGTCGGTGTGTGTGTGTGTGTTGTCGATGTGTGTGTGTGTGTGTTGTCGGTGTGTGTGTGTGTTGTGTGTGTGTGTGTTGTCGGTGTGTGTGTGTGTGTTGTTGGTGTGTGTGTGTGTGTGTTGTGTGTGTGTGTGTTGTCGGTGTGTGTGTGTGTGTGTTGTCGGTGTGTGTGTGTGTGTGTTGTCGGTGTGTGTGTGTGTGTTGTCGGTGTGTGTGTGTGTGTGTGTTGTCGGTGTGTGTGTGTGTTGTCGGTGTGTGTGTGTGTGTGTTGTCGGTGTGTGTGTGTGTGTTGTCGGTGTGTGTGTGTGTGTTGTCGATGTGTGTGTGTGTGTGTTGTCGGTGTGTGTGTGTGTGCGTTGTGTGTGTGTGTGTTGTCGGTGTGTGTGTGTTGTTGGTGTGTGTGTGTGTGTGTTGTGTGTGTGTGTGTTGTCGGTGTGTGTGTGTGTGTTGTCGGTTTGTGTGTGTGTGTGTGTGTTGTCGGTGTGTGTGTGTGTGTTGTCGGTGTGTGTGTGTGTGTTGTCGGTGTGTGTGTGTGTGTTCTGTGTGTGTGTGTTGTCGGTGTGTGTGTGTGTGTTGTCGATGTGTGTGTGTGTGTGTTGTCGGTGTGTGTGTGTGTGTGTTGTGTGTGTGTGTGTTGTCGGTGTGTGTGAGTGTGTTGTTGGTGTGTGTGTGTGTGTGTTGTGTGTGTGTGTGTTGTCGGTGTGTGTGTTTGTGTGTTGTCGGTGTGTGTGTGTGTGTTGTCGGTGTGTGTGTGTGTGTGTTGTCGGTGTGTGTGTGTGTGTGTGTTGTCGGTGTGTGTGTGTGTTGTCGGTGTGTGTGTGTGTGTGTGTTGTCGGTGTCTGTGTGTGTGTTGTCGGTGTGTGTGTGTGTGTTGTCGATGTGTGTGTGTGTTGTCGGTGTGTGTGTGTGCGTGTGTGTGTGTGTTGTCGGTGTGTGTGTGTGTGTTGTTGGTGTGTGTGTGTGTGTGTTGTGTGTGTGTGTGTTGTCGGTGTGTGTGTGTGTGTGTTGTCGGTGTGTGTGTGTGTGTGTTGTCGGTGTGTGTGTGTGTTGTCGGTGTGTGTGTGTGTGTGTGTTGTCGGTGTGTGTGTGTGTTGTCGGTGTGTGTGTGTGTGTGTTGTCGGTGTCTGTGTGTGTGTTGTCGGTGTGTGTGGGTGTTGTCGGTGTGTGTGTGTGTGTGTTGTCGGTGTGTGTGTGTGTGTGTGTTGTCGGTGTGTGTGTGTGTTGTCGGTGTGTGTGTGTGTGTTGTGTGTGTGTGTGTGTTGTCGGTGTGTGTGTGTGTGTGTTGTCAGTGTGTGTGTGTGTGTGTTGTCGATGTGTGTGTGTGTGTGTTGTCGGTGTGTGTGTGTGTGTGTGTTGTCGGTGTGTGTGTGTGTGTGTGTGTGTTGCCGGTGTGTGTGTGTGTGTTGTCGGTGTGTGTGTGTGTGTTGTCGGTGTGTATGTGTGTGTGTTGTCAGTGTGTGTGTGTGTGTGTGTGTTGTCGGTGTGTGTGTGTGTGTGTTTTCGGTGTGTGTGTGTGTGTGTTGTCGGTGTGTGTGTGTGTGTGTGTGGTGTGTGTGTGTGTGTGTGTGTGTGTGTGTGTTGTCGGTGTGTGTGTGTGTGTTGTCGGTGTGTGTGTGTGTGTGTTGTCGGTGTGTGTGTGTGTGTTGTGTGTGTGTGTGTGTGTTGTCAGTGTGTGTGTGTGTGTGTTGTCGGTGTGTGTGTGTGTGTGTTGTCAGTGTGTGTGTGTCTGTGTGTTTTGTCGTTGTGTGTGTGTGTGTGTTGTCGGTGTGTGTGTGTGTGTTGTCGGTGTGTGTGTGTGTGTGTGTGTGTGTGTGTTGTCGGTGTTTGTGTGTGTTGTCGGTGTGTGTGTGTGTGTGTTGTCGGTGTGTGTGTGTGTGTGTGTGTGTGTTGTCGGTGTGTGTGTGTGTGTGTGTGTGTGTGTGTGTTGTCGGTGTGTGTGTGTGTGTGTGTTGTCGGTGTGTGTGTTGTCGGTGTGTGTGTGTGTGTGTTGTCGGTGTGTGTGTGTGTGTGTTGTCGGTGTGTGTGTGTGTGTGTTGTCGGTGTGTGTGTGTGTGTTTGTGTGTGTGTGTTGTCGGTGTGTGTGTGTGTGTGTGTGTGTTGTCGGTGTGTGTGTGTGTGTGTTGTCGGTGTGTGTGTGTGTTGTCGGTGTGTGTGTGTGTGTGTGTGTTGTCGGTGTGTGTGTGTGTGTGTGTGTGTGTGTGTGTTGTCGGTGTGTGTGTGTGTGTGTGTTGTCGGTGTGTGTGTTGTCGGTGTGTGTGTGTGTGTGTTGTCGGTGTGTGTGTGTGTGTGTTGTCGGTGTGTGTGTGTGTGTGTTGTCGGTGTGTGTGTGTTGTGTGTGTGTGTGTTGTCGGTGTGTGTGTGTGTGTTGTCGATGTGTGTGTGTGTGTGTGTGTGTGTGTGTGTTGTCGGTGTGTGTGTGTGTGTGTGTTGTCGGTGTGTGTGTTGTCGGTGTGTGTGTGTGTGTGTTGTCGGTGTGTGTGTGTGTGTGTTGTCGGTGTGTGTGTGTGTGTGTTGTCGGTGTGTGTGTGTGTGTTTGTGTGTGTGTGTTGTCGGTGTGTGTGTGTGTGTGTGTGTGTTGTCGGTGTGTGTGTGTGTGTGTTGTCGGTGTGTGTGTGTGTTGTCGGTGTGTGTGTGTGTGTGTGTGTGTGTTGTCGGTGTGTGTGTGTGTGTGTGTGTGTGTGTGTGTTGTCGGTGTGTGTGTGTGTGTGTGTTGTCGGTGTGTGTGTTGTCGGTGTGTGTGTGTGTGTGTTGTCGGTGTGTGTGTGTGTGTTGTGTGTGTGTGTCGGTGTGTGTGTGTTGTCGGTGTGTGTGTGTGTGTGTTGTCGGTGTGTGTGTGTGTGTTGTCAGTGTGTGTGTGTGTGTGTTGTCGGTGTGTGTGTGTGTGTGTGTGTGTGTGTGTGTTGTCGGTGTGTGTGTGTGTGTGTTGTCGGTGTGTGTGTGTGTGTTGTCGGTGTGTGTGTGTGTGTGTTGTCGGTGTGTGTGTGTGTGTGTGTGTTGTCGGTGTGTGTGTGTGTGTGTGTGTTGTCGGTGTGTGTGTGTGTGTTGTGTGTGTGTGTGTTGTCGGTGTGTGTGTGTGTGTTGTCGATGTGTGTGTGTGTGTGTTGTCGGTGTGTGTGTGTGTGTGTTGTGTGTGTGTGTGTTGTCGGTGTGTGTGTGTGTGTTGTTGGTGTGTGTGTGTGTGTGTTGTGTGTGTGTGTGTTGTCGGTGTGTGTGTTTGTGTGTTGTCGGTGTGTGTGTGTGTGTGTTGTCGGTGTGTGTGTGTGTGTGTTGTCGGTGTGTGTGTGTGTGTGTGTTGTCGGTGTGTGTGTGTGTTGTCGGTGTGTGTGTGTGTGTGTTGTCGGTGTCTGTGTGTGTGTTGTCGGTGTGTGTGTGTGTGTTGTCGATGTGTGTGTGTGTGTGTTGTCGGTGTGTGTGTGTGCGTTGTGTGTGTGTGTGTTGTCGGTGTGTGTGTGTGTGTTGTTGGTGTGTGTGTGTGTGTGTTGTGTGTGTGTGTGTTGTCGGTGTGTGTGTGTGTGTGTTGTCGGTGTGTGTGTGTGTGTGTTGTCGGTGTGTGTGTGTGTGTGTGTTGTCGGTGTGTGTGTGTGTGTGTGTTGTCGGTGTGTGTGTGTGTTGTCGGTGTGTGTGTGTGTGTGTTGTCGGTGTCTGTGTGTGTGTTGTCGGTGTGTGTGTGTGTTGTCGGTGTGTGTGTGTGTGTGTTGTCGGTGTGTGTGTGTGTGTGTGTGTTGTCGGTGTGTGTGTGTGTTGTCGGTGTGTGTGTGTGTGTGTTGTGTGTGTGTGTGTGTGTTGTCGGTGTGTGTGTGTGTGTGTTGTCAGTGTGTGTGTGTGTGTGTTGTCGATGTGTGTGTGTGTGTGTTGTCGGTGTGTGTGTGTGTGTGTTGTCGGTGTGTGTGTGTGTGTGTGTGTGTTGCCGGTGTGTGTGTGTGTGTTGTCGGTGTGTGTGTGTGTGTTGTCGGTGTGTATGTGTGTGTGTTGTCAGTGTGTGTGTGTGTGTGTGTGTTGTCGGTGTGTGTGTGTGTGTTTTCGGTGTGTGTGTGTGTGTGTGTGTGTGTGTGTGTGTGTGTTGTCGGTGTGTGTGTGTGTTGTCGGTGTGTGTGTGTGTTGTCGGTGTGTGTGTGTGTGTGTGTGTTGTCGGTGTGTGTGTGTGTGTTGTCGGTGTGTGTGTGTGTGTTGTCGGTGTGTGTTTGTGTGTTGTCGGTGTGTATGTGTGTGTGTTGTCAGTGTGTGTGTGTGTGTGTTGTCGGTGTGTGTGTGTTTATGTGTTGTCGATGTGTGTGTGTGTGTGTTGTCGGTGTGTGTGTGTGTGTGTTGTCGGTGTGTGTGTGTGTTATCGGTGTGTGTGTGTGTGTTGTCGGTGTGTGTGTGTGTTGTCGGTTTGTGTGTGTGTGTGTGTGTTGTCGGTGTGTGTGTGTGTGTTGTCGGTGTGTGTGTGTGTGTGTTGTCGGTGTGTGTGTGTTGTGTGTGTGTGTCGGTGTGTGTGTGTTGTCGGTGTGTGTGTGTGTGTGTGTGTTGTCGGTGTGTGTGTGTGTGTGTTGTCGGTGTGTGTGTGTTGTGTGTGTGTTGTCAGTGTGTGTGTGTGTGTTGTCGGTGTGTGTGTGTGTGTGTTGTCGGTGTGTGTGTGTTGTGTGTGTGTGTCGGTGTGTGTGTGTTGTCGGTGTGTGTGTGTGTGTGTGTGTTGTCGGTGTGTGTGTGTGTGTGTTGTCGGTGTGTGTGTGTGTGTGTTGTCAGTGTGTGTGTGTGTGTGTTGTCGGTGTGTGTGTGTGTGTGTGTGTTGTCAGTGTGTGTGTGTGTGTGTGTTGTCGTTGTGTGTGTGTGTGTGTTGTCGGTGTGTGTGTGTGTGTGTGTTGTCGGTGTGTGTGTGTGTGTGTGTGTTGTCGGTGTTTGTGTGTGTGTGTTGTCGGTGTGTGTGTGTGTGTGTTGTCGGTGTGTGTGTGTGTGTGTGTGTGTGTGTGTTGTCGGTGTGTGTGTGTGTGTGTTGTCGGTGTGTGTGTGTGTGTGTGTGTGTGTGTGTGTGTTGTCGGTGTGTGCTTGTGTGTTGTCGGTGTGTGTGTGTGTGTTGTCGGTGTTTGTGTGTGTGTGTTGTCGGTGTGTGTGTGTGTGTGTGTGTGTGTGTGTTGTCGGTGTGTGTGTGTAGGTGTTGTCGGTGTGTGTGTGTGTGTTGTCGGTGTGTGTGTGTGTTGTCGGTGTGTATGTGTGTGTGTTGTCAGTGTGTGTGTGTGTGTGTTGTCGGTGTGTGTGTGTTTATGTGTTGTCAGTGTGTGTGTGTGTGTTGTCGGTGTGTGTGTGTGTGTTGTCGGTGTGTGTGTGTGTTGTCGGTGTGTGTGTGTGTGTTGTCGGTGTGTGTGTGTGTGTGTTGTCGGTTTGTGTGTGTGTGTGTGTGTGTTGTCGGTGTGTGTGTGTGTGTTGTCGGAGTGTGTGTGTGTTGTCGGTGTGTGTGTGTGTGTTGTGTGTGTGTGTCGGTGTGTGTGTGTTGTCGGTGTGTGTGTGTGTGTGTGTGTTGTTGGTGTGTGTGTGTGTGTTGTCGGTGTGTGTGTGTGTGTGTTGTCGGTGTGTGTGTGTGTGTGTGTGTGTGTGTGTTGTCGGTGTGTGTGTGTGTGTGTTGTCGGTGTGTGTGTGTGTGTTGTCGGTGTGTGTGTGTGTGTTGTCGGTGTGTATGTGTGTGTGTTGTCAGTGTGTGTGTGTGTGTGTCTTGTCGGTGTGTGTGTGTGTGTTGTCGGTGTGTGTGTGTGTGTGTGTTGTCGGTGTGTATGTGTGTGTGTTGTCAGTGTGTGTGTGTGTGTGTGTGTTGTCAGTGTGTGTGTGTTTATGTGTTGTCGGTGTGTGTGTGTGTTGTCGGTGTGTGTGTGTGTTGTCGGTGTGTGTGTGTGTGTGTTGTCGGTGTGTGTGTGTGTGTGTGTGTGTTGTCGGTGTGTGTGTGTTGTCGGTGTGTGTGTGTGTGTTGTCGGTGTGTGTGTGTGTGTGTTGTCGGTGTGTGTGTGTGTGTGTTGTCGGTGTGTGTGTGTGTGTTGTGTGTGTGTGTGTTGTCGGTGTGTGTGTGTGTGTTGTCGATGTGTGTGTGTGTGTGTTGTCGGTGTGTGTGTGTGTTGTGTGTGTGTGTGTTGTCGGTGTGTGTGTGTGTGTTGTTGGTGTGTGTGTGTGTGTGTTGTGTGTGTGTGTGTTGTCGGTGTGTGTGTGTGTGTGTTGTCGGTGTGTGTGTGTGTGTGTTGTCGGTGTGTGTGTGTGTGTGTGTTGTCGGTGTGTGTGTGTGTTGTCGGTGTGTGTGTGTGTGTGTTGTCGGTGTGTGTGTGTGTGTTGTCGGTGTGTGTGTGTGTGTTGTCGATGTGTGTGTGTGTGTTGTCGGTGTGTGTGTGTGTGCGTTGTGTGTGTGTGTGTTGTCGGTGTGTGTGTGTGTGTTGTTGGTGTGTGTGTGTGTGTGTTGTGTGTGTGTGTGTTGTCGGTGTGTGTGTGTGTGTGTTGTCGGTGTGTGTGTGTGTGTGTTGTCGGTTTGTGTGTGTGTGTGTGTGTTGTCGGTGTGTGTGTGTGTGTGTGTTGTCGGTGTGTGTGTGTGTTATCGGTGTGTGTGTGTGTGTTGTCGGTGTGTGTGTGTGTGTGTTGTCGGTTTGTGTGTGTGTGTGTGTGTTGTCGGTGTGTGTGTGTGTGTTGTCGGTGTGTGTGTGTGTGTGTTGTCGGTGTGTGTGTGTTGTGTGTGTGTGTCGGTGTGTGTGTGTTGTCGGTGTGTGTGTGTGTGTTGTCGGTGTGTGTGTGTGTGTGTTGTCGGTGTGTGTGTGTTGTGTGTGTGTTGTCAGTGTGTGTGTGTGTGTTGTCGGTGTGTGTGTGTGTGTGTTGTCGGTGTGTGTGTGTTGTGTGTGTGTGTCGGTGTGTGTGTGTTGTCGGTGTGTGTGTGTGTGTGTGTGTTGTCGGTGTGTGTGTGTGTGTGTTGTCGGTGTGTGTGTGTGTTTGTGTGTTGTCAGTGTGTGTGTGTGTGTGTTGTCGGTGTGTGTGTGTGTGTGTGTGTTGTCAGTGTGTGTGTGTGTGTGTGTTGTCGTTGTGTGTGTGTGTGTGTTGTCGGTGTGTGTGTGTGTGTGTGTTGTCGGTGTGTGTGTGTGTGTGTGTGTTGTCGGTGTTTGTGTGTGTGTGTTGTCGGTGTGTGTGTGTGTGTGTTGTCGGTGTGTGTGTGTGTGTGTGTGTGTGTGTGTTGTCGGTGTGTGTGTGTGTGTGTTGTCGGTGTGTGTGTGTGTGTGTGTGTGTGTGTGTGTGTGTGTGTGTTGTCGGTGTGTGTGTGTGTGTTGTCGGTGTGTGTGTGTGTGTTGTCGGTGTTTGTGTGTGTGTGTTGTCGGTGTGTGTGTGTGTGTGTGTGTGTGTGTGTTGTCGGTGTGTGTGTGTAGGTGTTGTCGGTTCGTGTGTGTGTGTTGTCGGTGTGTGTGTGTGTTGTCGGTGTGTATGTGTGTGTGTTGTCAGTGTGTGTGTGTGTGTGTTGTCGGTGTGTGTGTGTTTATGTGTTGTCAGTGTGTGTGTGTGTGTTGTCGGTGTGTGTGTGTGTGTTGTCGGTGTGTGTGTGTGTTGTCGGTGTGTGTGTGTGTGTTGTCGGTGTGTGTGTGTGTTGTCGGTTTGTGTGTGTGTGTGTGTGTTGTCGGTGTGTGTGTGTGTGTTGTCGGAGTGTGTGTGTGTTGTCGGTGTGTGTGTGTGTGTTGTGTGTGTGTGTCGGTGTGTGTGTGTTGTTGGTGTGTGTGTGTGTGTGTTGTCGGTGTGTGTGTGTGTGTTGTCGGTGTGTGTGTGTGTGTGTTGTCGGTGTGTGTGTGTGTGTGTGTGTGTGTGTGTTGTCGGTGTGTGTGTGTGTGTGTTGTCGGTGTGTGTGTGTGTGTTGTCGGTGTGTGTGTGTGTGTTGTCGGTCTGTGTTTGTGTGTGTGTTGTCAGTGTGTGTGTGTGTGTGTCTTGTCGGTGTGTGTGTGTGTGTTGTCGGTGTGTGTGTGTGTGTGTGTTGTCGGTGTGTATGTGTGTGTGTTGTCAGTGTGTGTGTGTGTGTGTGTTGTCAGTGTGTGTGTGTTTATGTGTTGTCGGTGTGTGTGTGTGTTGTCGGTGTGTGTGTGTGTTGTCGGTGTGTGTGTGTGTGTGTTGTCGGTGTGTGTGTGTGTGTGTGTGTTGTCGGTGTGTGTGTGTTGTCGGTGTGTGTGTGTTGTCGGTGTGTGTGTGTGTGTGTTGTCGGTGTGTGTGTGTGTGTGTTGTCGGTGTGTGTGTGTGTGTTGTGTGTGTGTGTGTGTTGTCGGTGTGTGTGTGTGTGTTGTCGATGTGTGTGTGTGTGTGTTGTCGGTGTGTGTGTGTGTTGTGTGTGTGTGTGTTGTCGGTGTGTGTGTGTGTGTTGTTGGTGTGTGTGTGTGTGTGTTGTGTGTGTGTGTGTTGTCGGTGTGTGTGTGTGTGTGTTGTCGGTGTGTGTGTGTGTGTGTTGTCGGTGTGTGTGTGTGTGTTGTCGGTGTGTGTGTGTGTGTGTGTTGTCGGTGTGTGTGTGTGTTGTCGGTGTGTGTGTGTGTGTGTTGTCGGTGTGTGTGTGTGTGTTGTCGGTGTGTGTGTGTGTGTTGTCGATGTGTGTGTGTGTGTGTTGTCGGTGTGTGTGTGTGTGCGTTGTGTGTGTGTGTGTTGTCGGTGTGTGTGTGTTGTTGGTGTGTGTGTGTGTGTGTTGTGTGTGTGTGTGTTGTCGGTGTGTGTGTGTGTGTTGTCGGTTTGTGTGTGTGTGTGTGTGTTGTCGGTGTGTGTGTGTGTGTTGTCGGTGTGTGTGTGTGTGTTGTCGGTGTGTGTGTGTGTGTTCTGTGTGTGTGTGTTGTCGGTGTGTGTGTGTGTGTTGTCGATGTGTGTGTGTGTGTGTTGTCGGTGTGTGTGTGTGTGTGTTGTGTGTGTGTGTGTTGTCGGTGTGTGTGAGTGTGTTGTTGGTGTGTGTGTGTGTGTGTTGTGTGTGTGTGTGTTGTCGGTGTGTGTGTTTGTGTGTTGTCGGTGTGTGTGTGTGTGTTGTCGGTGTGTGTGTGTGTGTGTTGTCGGTGTGTGTGTGTGTGTGTGTTGTCGGTGTGTGTGTGTGTTGTCGGTGTGTGTGTGTGTGTGTGTTGTCGGTGTCTGTGTGTGTGTTGTCGGTGTGTGTGTGTGTGTTGTCGATGTGTGTGTGTGTTGTCGGTGTGTGTGTGTGCGTGTGTGTGTGTGTTGTCGGTGTGTGTGTGTGTGTTGTTGGTGTGTGTGTGTGTGTGTTGTGTGTGTGTGTGTTGTCGGTGTGTGTGTGTGTGTGTTGTCGGTGTGTGTGTGTGTGTGTTGTCGGTGTGTGTGTGTGTTGTCGGTGTGTGTGTGTGTGTGTGTTGTCGGTGTGTGTGTGTGTTGTCGGTGTGTGTGTGTGTGTGTTGTCGGTGTCTGTGTGTGTGTTGTCGGTGTGTGTGGGTGTTGTCGGTGTGTGTGTGTGTGTGTTGTCGGTGTGTGTGTGTGTGTGTGTTGTCGGTGTGTGTGTGTGTTGTCGGTGTGTGTGTGTGTGTTGTGTGTGTGTGTGTGTTGTCGGTGTGTGTGTGTGTGTGTTGTCAGTGTGTGTGTGTGTGTGTTGTCGATGTGTGTGTGTGTGTGTTGTCGGTGTGTGTGTGTGTGTGTGTTGTCGGTGTGTGTGTGTGTGTGTGTGTGTTGCCGGTGTGTGTGTGTGTGTTGTCGGTGTGTGTGTGTGTGTTGTCGGTGTGTATGTGTGTGTGTTGTCAGTGTGTGTGTGTGTGTGTGTGTTGTCGGTGTGTGTGTGTGTGTGTTTTCGGTGTGTGTGTGTGTGTGTTGTCGGTGTGTGTGTGTGTGTGTGTGTGTGTGTGTGTGTGTGTGTGTGTGTGTGTGTGTTGTCGGTGTGTGTGTGTGTGTTGTCGGTGTGTGTGTGTGTGTGTTGTCGGTGTGTGTGTGTGTGTTGTGTGTGTGTGTGTGTGTTGTCAGTGTGTGTGTGTGTGTGTTGTCGGTGTGTGTGTGTGTGTGTTGTCAGTGTGTGTGTGTGTGTGTGTTTTGTCGTTGTGTGTGTGTGTGTGTTGTCGGTGTGTGTGTGTGTGTTGTCGGTGTGTGTGTGTGTGTGTGTGTGTGTGTGTTGTCGGTGTGTGTGTGTGTGTTGTCGGTGTGTGTGTGTGTGTGTTGTCGGTGTGTGTGTGTGTGTGTGTGTGTGTTGTCGGTGTGTGTGTGTGTGTGTGTGTGTGTGTGTGTTGTCGGTGTGTGTGTGTGTGTGTGTTGTCGGTGTGTGTGTTGTCGGTGTGTGTGTGTGTGTGTTGTCGGTGTGTGTGTGTGTGTGTTGTCGGTGTGTGTGTGTGTGTGTTGTCGGTGTGTGTGTGTGTGTTTGTGTGTGTGTGTTGTCGGTGTGTGTGTGTGTGTGTGTGTGTTGTCGGTGTGTGTGTGTGTGTGTTGTCGGTGTGTGTGTGTGTTGTCGGTGTGTGTGTGTGTGTGTGTGTTGTCGGTGTGTGTGTGTGTGTGTGTGTGTGTGTGTGTTGTCGGTGTGTGTGTGTGTGTGTGTTGTCGGTGTGTGTGTTGTCGGTGTGTGTGTGTGTGTGTTGTCGGTGTGTGTGTGTGTGTGTTGTCGGTGTGTGTGTGTGTGTGTTGTCGGTGTGTGTGTGTTGTGTGTGTGTGTGTTGTCGGTGTGTGTGTGTGTGTTGTCGATGTGTGTGTGTGTGTGTGTGTGTGTGTGTGTTGTCGGTGTGTGTGTGTGTGTGTGTTGTCGGTGTGTGTGTTGTCGGTGTGTGTGTGTGTGTGTTGTCGGTGTGTGTGTGTGTGTGTTGTCGGTGTGTGTGTGTGTGTGTTGTCGGTGTGTGTGTGTGTGTTTGTGTGTGTGTGTTGTCGGTGTGTGTGTGTGTGTGTGTGTGTTGTCGGTGTGTGTGTGTGTGTGTTGTCGGTGTGTGTGTGTGTTGTCGGTGTGTGTGTGTGTGTGTGTGTGTGTTGTCGGTGTGTGTGTGTGTGTGTGTGTGTGTGTGTGTTGTCGGTGTGTGTGTGTGTGTGTGTTGTCGGTGTGTGTGTTGTCGGTGTGTGTGTGTGTGTGTTGTCGGTGTGTGTGTGTGTGTTGTGTGTGTGTGTCGGTGTGTGTGTGTTGTCGGTGTGTGTGTGTGTGTGTTGTCGGTGTGTGTGTGTGTGTTGTCAGTGTGTGTGTGTGTGTGTTGTCGGTGTGTGTGTGTGTGTGTGTGTGTGTGTGTGTTGTCGGTGTGTGTGTGTGTGTGTTGTCGGTGTGTGTGTGTGTGTTGTCGGTGTGTGTGTGTGTGTTGTCGGTGTGTATGTGTGTGTGTTGTAAGTGTGTGTATGTGTGTGTGTTGTAAGTGTGTGTGTGTGTGTGTGTTGTCGGTGTGTGTGTGTGTGTGTGTTGTCGGTGTGTGTGTGTGTTGTCGAGTGGATTGGTGTATTTTTTTGCTCATTATATTTTGTACTGTGTGTGTGTTGTCAGTGTGTGTGTGTGTGTGTGTTGTCAGTGTGTGTGTGTTTATGTGTTGTCGGTGTGTGTGTGTGTGTGTTGTCGGTGTGTGTGTGTGTGTTGTCGGTGTGTGTGTGTGTTGTCGGTGTGTGTGTGTGTGTTGTCGGTGTGTGTGTGTGTGTGTGTTGTCGGTTTGTGTGTGTGTGTGTGTGTTGTCGGTGTGTGTGTGTGTGTTGTCGGTGTGTGTGTGTGTTGTCGGTGTGTGTGTGTGTGTTGTGTGTGTGTGTTGTCGGTGTGTGTGTGTGTGTGTTGTCGGTGTGTGTGTGTTGTCGGTGTGTGTGTGTGTGTTGTCGGTGTGTGTGTGTGTTGTCGGTGTGTGTGTGTGTGTGTGTGTTGTCGGTGTGTGTGTGTTGTGTGTGTGTGTGTTGTCGGTGTGTGTGTGTGTGTTGTCGATGTGTGTGTGTGTGTGTTGTCGGTGTGTGTGTGTGTGTGTTGTGTGTGTGTGTGTTGTCGGTGTGTGTGTGTGTTGTTGGTGTGTGTGTGTGTGTGTTGTGTGTGTGTGTGTTGTCGGTGTGTGTGTGTGTGTGTTGTCGGTGTGTGTGTGTGTGTGTTGTCGGTGTGTGTGTGTGTGTGTTGTCGGTGTGTGTGTGTGTGTTGTCGGTGTGTGTGTGTGTGTTGTCGGTGTGTGTGTGTGTTGTCGGTGTGTGTGTGTGTGTGTGTTGTCGGTGTCTGTGTGTGTGTTGTCGGTGTGTGTGTGTGTGTTGTCGATGTGTGTGTGTGTGTGTTGTCGGTGTGTGTGTGTGTGCGTTGTGTGTGTGTGTGTTGTCGGTGTGTGTGTGTGTGTTGTTGGTGTGTGTGTGTGTGTGTTGTGTGTGTGTGTGTTGTCGGTGTGTGTGTGTGTTGTCGGTGTGTGTGTGTGTGTGTTGTCGGTTTGTGTGTGTGTGTGTGTGTTGTCGGTGTGTGTGTGTGTGTTGTCGGTGTGTGTGTGTGTTGTCGGTGTGTGTGTGTGTGTTGTGTGTGTGTGTCGGTGTGTGTGTGTTGTCGGTGTGTGTGTGTGTGTGTGTGTTGTCGGTGTGTGTGTGTGTGTGTTGTCAGTGTGTGTGTGTGTGTGTTGTCGGTGTGTGTGTGTTTATGTGTTGTCAGTGTGTGTGTGTGTGTTGTCGGTGTGTGTGTGTGTGTTGTCGGTGTGTGTGTGTTGTCGGTGTGTGTGTGTGTGTTGTCGGTGTGTGTGTGTGTGTGTTGTCGGTTTGTGTGTGTGTGTGTGTGTTGTCGGTGTGTGTGTGTGTGTTGTCGGTGTGTGTGTGTGTTGTCGGTGTGTGTGTGTGTGTTGTGTGTGTGTGTCGGTGTGTGTGTGTTGTCGGTGTGTGTGTGTGTGTTGTCGGTGTGTGTGTGTGTGTTGTCAGTGTGTGTGTGTGTGTGTTGTCGGTGTGTGTGTGTGTGTGTGTGTGTGTGTGTGTGTTGTCGGTGTGTGTGTGTGTGTGTTGTCGGTGTGTGTGTGTGTGTTGTCGGTGTGTGTGTGTGTGTTGTCGGTGTGTATGTGTGTGTGTTGTCAGTGTGTGTGTGTGTGTGTGTTGTCGGTGTGTGTGTGTGTGTTGTCGGTGTGTGTGTGTGTGTTGTCGGTGTGTATGTGTGTGTGTTGTCAGTGTGTGTGTGTGTGTGTGTTGTCAGTGTGTGTGTGTTTATGTGTTGTCGGTGTGTGTGTGTGTGTGTTGTCGGTGTGTGTGTGTGTGTGTGTGTGTTGTCGGTGTGTGTGTTGTCGGTGTGTGTGTGTGTGTTGTCGGTGTGTGTGTGTGTGTGTTGTCGGTTTGTGTGTGTGTGTGTGTTGTCGGTGTGTGTGTGTGTGTGTTGTCGGTGTGTGTGTGTGTTGTCGGTGTGTGTGTGTGTGTTGTGTGTGTGTGTTGTCGGTGTGTGTGTGTGTGTGTGTGTGTTGTCGGTGTGTGTGTGTTGTCGGTGTGTGTGTGTGTGTTGTCGGTGTGTGTGTGTGTGTTGTGTGTGTGTGTGTTGTCTGTGTGTGTGTGTGTGTGTGTGTTGTCAGTGTGTGTGTGTGTGTGTGTTGTCGTTGTGTGTGTGTGTGTGTTGTCGGTGTGTGTGTGTGTGTGTGTTGTCGGTGTGTGTGTGTGTGTGTGTGTTGTCGGTGTTTGTGTGTGTGTGTTGTCGGTGTGTGTGTGTGTGTGTTGTCGGTGTGTGTGTGTGTGTGTGTGTGTGTGTGTTGTCGGTGTGTGTGTGTGTGTGTTGTCGGTGTGTGTGTGTGTGTGTGTGTGTGTGTGTGTGTGTGTGTGTGTTGTCGGTGTGTGTGTGTGTGTTGTCGGTGTGTGTGTGTGTGTTGTCGGTGTTTGTGTGTGTGTGTTGTCAGTGTGTGTGTGTGTGTTGTCGGTGTGTGTGTGTGTGTTGTCGGTGTGTGTGTGTGTGTTGTCGGTGTGTGTGTGTGTGTTGTCGGTGTGTGTGTGTTTATGTGTTGTCAGTGTGTGTGTGTGTGTTGTCGGTGTGTGTGTGTGTGTTGTCGGTGTGTGTGTGTTGTCGGTGTGTGTGTGTGTGTTGTGTGTGTGTGTTGTCGGTGTGTGTGTGTGTGTGTTGTCGGTGTGTGTGTGTTGTCGGTGTGTGTGTGTGTGTTGTCGGTGTGTGTGTGTGTTGTCGGTGTGTGTGTGTGTGTGTGTGTTGTCGGTGTGTGTGTGTTGTGTGTGTGTGTGTTGTCGGTGTGTGTGTGTGTGTTGTCGATGTGTGTGTGTGTGTGTTGTCGGTGTGTGTGTGTGTGTGTTGTGTGTGTGTGTGTTGTCGGTGTGTGTGTGTGTTGTTGGTGTGTGTGTGTGTGTGTTGTGTGTGTGTGTGTTGTCGGTGTGTGTGTGTGTGTGTTGTCGGTGTGTGTCTGTGTGTGTTGTCGGTGTGTGTGTGTGTGTGTTGTCGGTGTGTGTGTGTGTGTTGTCGGTGTGTGTGTGTGTTGTCGGTGTGTGTGTGTGTGTTGTCGGTGTCTGTGTGTGTGTTGTCGGTGTGTGTGTGTGTGTTGTCGATGTGTGTGTGTGTGTGTTGTCGGTGTGTGTGTGTGTGCGTTGTGTGTGTGTGTGTTGTCGGTGTGTGTGTGTGTGTTGTTGGTGTGTGTGTGTGTGTGTTGTGTGTGTGTGTGTTGTCGGTGTGTGTGTGTGTTGTCGGTGTGTGTGTGTGTGTGTTGTCGGTTTGTGTGTGTGTGTGTGTGTTGTCGGTGTGTGTGTGTGTGTTGTCGGTGTGTGTGTGTGTTGTCGGTGTGTGTGTGTGTGTTGTGTGTGTGTGTCGGTGTGTGTGTGTTGTCGGTGTGTGTGTGTGTGTGTGTGTTGTCGGTGTGTGTGTGTGTGTGTTGTCAGTGTGTGTGTGTGTGTGTTGTCGGTGTGTGTGTGTTTATGTGTTGTCAGTGTGTGTGTGTGTGTTGTCGGTGTGTGTGTGTGTGTTGTCGGTGTGTGTGTGTTGTCGGTGTGTGTGTGTGTGTTGTCGGTGTGTGTGTGTGTGTGTTGTCGGTTTGTGTGTGTGTGTGTGTGTTGTCGGTGTGTGTGTGTGTGTTGTCGGTGTGTGTGTGTGTTGTCGGTGTGTGTGTGTGTGTTGTGTGTGTGTGTCGGTGTGTGTGTGTTGTCGGTGTGTGTGTGTGTGTTGTCGGTGTGTGTGTGTGTGTTGTCAGTGTGTGTGTGTGTGTGTTGTCGGTGTGTGTGTGTGTGTGTGTGTGTGTGTGTGTGTTGTCGGTGTGTGTGTGTGTTGTCGGTGTGTGTGTGTGTGTTGTCGGTGTGTGTGTGTGTGTTGTCGGTGTGTATGTGTGTGTGTTGTCAGTGTGTGTGTGTGTGTGTGTTGTCGGTGTGTGTGTGTGTGTTGTCGGTGTGTGTGTGTGTGTTGTCGGTGTGTATGTGTGTGTGTTGTCAGTGTGTGTGTGTGTGTGTGTTGTCAGTGTGTGTGTGTTTATGTGTTGTCGGTGTGTGTGTGTGTGTGTTGTCGGTGTGTGTGTGTGTGTGTGTGTGTTGTCGGTGTGTGTGTTGTCGGTGTGTGTGTGTGTGTTGTCGGTGTGTGTGTGTGTGTGTTGTCGGTTTGTGTGTGTGTGTGTGTGTTGTCGGTGTGTGTGTGTGTGTTGTCGGTGTGTGTGTGTGTTGTCGGTGTGTGTGTGTGTGTTGTGTGTGTGTGTTGTCGGTGTGTGTGTGTGTGTGTGTGTGTTGTCGGTGTGTGTGTGTTGTCGGTGTGTGTGTGTGTGTTGTCGGTGTGTGTGTGTGTGTTGTGTGTGTGTGTTGTCTGTGTGTGTGTGTGTGTGTGTGTTGTCAGTGTGTGTGTGTGTGTGTGTTGTCGTTGTGTGTGTGTGTGTGTTGTCGGTGTGTGTGTGTGTGTGTGTTGTCGGTGTGTGTGTGTGTGTGTGTGTTGTCGGTGTTTGTGTGTGTGTGTTGTCGGTGTGTGTGTGTGTGTGTTGTCGGTGTGTGTGTGTGTGTGTGTGTGTGTGTGTTGTCGGTGTGTGTGTGTGTGTGTTGTCGGTGTGTGTGTGTGTGTGGTGTGTGTGTGTGTGTGTGTGTGTTGTCGGTGTGTGTGTGTGTGTTGTCGGTGTGTGTGTGTGTGTTGTCGGTGTTTGTGTGTGTGTGTTGTCAGTGTGTGTGTGTGTGTTGTCGGTGTGTGTGTGTGTGTTGTCGGTGTGTGTGTGTGTGTTGTCGGTGTGTGTGTGTGTGTTGTCGGTGTGTGTGTGTTTATGTGTTGTCAGTGTGTGTGTGTGTGTTGTCGGTGTGTGTGTGTGTGTTGTCGGTGTGTGTGTGTTGTCGGTGTGTGTGTGTGTGTTGTCGGTGTGTGTGTGTGTGTGTTGTCGGTTTGTGTGTGTGTGTGTGTGTTGTCGGTGTGTGTGTGTGTGTTGTCGGTGTGTGTGTGTGTTGTCGGTGTGTGTGTGTGTGTTGTGTGTGTGTGTCGGTGTGTGTGTGTTGTCGGTGTGTGTGTGTGTGTGTGTGTTGTCGGTGTGTGTGTGTGTGTTGTCAGTGTGTGTGTGTGTGTGTGTTGTCGGTGTGTGTGTGTGTGTGTGTGTGTGTGTGTGTTGTCGGTGTGTGTGTGTTGTCGGTGTGTGTGTGTGTGTTGTCGGTGTGTGTGTGTGTGTTGTCGGTGTGTATGTGTGTGTGTTGTCAGTGTGTGTGTGTGTGTGTGTTGTCGGTGTGTGTGTGTGTGTTGTCGGTGTGTGTGTGTGTTGTCGGTGTGTATGTGTGTGTGTTGTCAGTGTGTGTGTGTGTGTGTGTTGTCAGTGTGTGTGTGTTTATGTGTTGTCGGTGTGTGTGTGTGTCTGTTGTCGGTGTGTGTGTGTGTGTGTGTTGTCGGTGTGTGTGTGTGTTGTCGGTGTGTGTGTGTGTGTTGTCGGTGTGTGTGTGTGTGTGTTGTCGGTTTGTGTGTGTGTGTGTGTGTTGTCGGTGTGTGTGTGTGTGTTGTCGGTGTGTGTGTGTGTTGTCGGTGTGTGTGTGTGTGTTGTGTGTGTGTGTTGTCGGTGTGTGTGTGTGTGTGTGTGTTGTCGGTGTGTGTGTGTTGTCGGTGTGTGTGTGTGTGTTGTCGGTGTGTGTGTGTGTTGTCGGTGTGTGTGTGTGTGTTGTCGGTGTGTGTGTGTGTGTGTGTGTTGTCGGTGTGTGTGTGGGTGTGTGTGTGTTGTGTGTGTGTGTTGTCGGTGTGTGTGTGTGTGTGTTGTCGGTGTGTTTGTGTGTTGTCGGTGTGTGTGTGTGTGTGTTGTCGGTGTGTGTGTGTGTGTTGTCGGTGTGTGTGTGTTATCGGTGTGTGTGTGTGTGTTGTCGGTGTGTGTGTGTGTGTTGTCGGTGTGTGTGTGTGTGTGTTGTCGGTGTGTGTGTGTGTGTGTTGTCGGTGTGTGTGTGTTGTCGGTGTGTGTGTGTGTGTGTTGTGGGTGTGTTTTCGGTGTGTGTGTGTGTGTGTGTTGTCGATGTGTGCGTGTGTGTTTTGTCGGTGTGTGTGTGTGTGTGTTGTCGGTGTGTGTGTGTGTGTTGTGTGTGTGTGTGTTGTGTGTTGTCGGTGTGTGTGTGTGTGTGTGTGTTGTCGGTGTATGTGTGTGTGTTGTCGGTGTGTGTGTGTGTGTGTGTGTGTTGTCGGTGTGTGTGTGTTGTCGGTGTGTGTGTGTGTGTTGTCGGTGTGTGTGTGTGTGTGTGTTGTCGGTGTGTGTGTGTGTGTGTTGTCGGTTTGTGTGTGTGTGTTGTCAGTGTGTGTGTGTTGTCGGTGTGTTTGTGTGTGTGTGTTGTCGCTGTGTGTGTGTGTGTGTTGTCGGTGTGTGTGTGTGTGTGTTGTGTGTGTGTGTGTTGTCGGTGTGTGTGTGTGTTGTCGGTGTGTGTGTGTGTATGTGTTGTCGGTGTGTGTGTGTGTGTGTGTGTGTTGTCGGTGTGTGTGTGTGTGTGTTGTCGGTGTGTGTGTGTGTGTGTTGTCGGTATGTGTGTGTGTGTTTGTGTTGTCGGTGTGTGTGTGTGTGTTGTCGGTGTGTGTGTGTGTTGTCGGTGTGTGTGTGTGTGTGTTGTCGGTGTGTGTGTGTGTGTGTTGTCGGTGTGTGTGTGTGTTGTCGGTGTGTGTGTGTGTGTGTGTGTGTGTGTGTGTGTTGTCGGTGTGTGTGTGTGTGTTGTCGATGTGTGTGTGTGTGTGTTGTCGGTGTGTGTGTGTGTGTTGTCGGTGTGTGTGTGTGTGTTGTCGGTGTGTGTGTGTGTGTTGTCGGTGTGTGTGTGTGTGTGTGTTGTCGGTGTGTATGTGTGTGTGTTGTCAGTGTGTGTGTGTGTGTGTTGTCGGTGTGTGTGTGTTTATGTGTTGTCGGTGTGTGTGTGTGTGTGTGTTGTCGGTGTGTGTGTGTGTGTGTTGTCGGTGTGTGTGTGTGTTGTCGGTGTGTGTGTGTGTGTTGTCGGTGTGTGTGTGTGTGTGTTGTCGGTGTGTGTGTGTGTGTGTGTTGTCGGTGTGTGTGTGTGTTGTCGGTGTGTGTGTGGGTGTGTGTGTGTTGTGTGTGTGTGTGTTGTCCGTTTGTGTGTGTGTGTGTGTTGTCGGTGTGTGTGTGTGTTGTCGGTGTGTGTGTGTGTGTGTTGTCGGTGGTGTGTGTGTGTGTGTGTTGTCGGTGTGTGTGTGTGTGTTGTCGGTGTGTGTGTGTGTGTGTGTGTTGTCGGTGTGTGTGTGTGTGTGTTGTCGGTGTGTGTGTGGGTGTGTGTGTGTTGTGTGTGTGTGTGTTGTCGGTGTGTGTGTGTGTGTGTTGTCGGTGTGTGTGTGTGTGTTGTCGGTGTGTGTGTGTGTTGTCGGTGTGTGTGTGTGTGTGTATGTGTTGTCGGTGTGTGTGTGTTATCGGTGTGTGTGTTGTGTGTGTGTGTGTTGTCGGTGTGTGTGTGTGTGTGTTGTCGGTGTGTGTGTGTGTGTTGTCGGTGTGTGTGTGTGTTGTCGGTGTGTGTGTGTGTGTGTGTGTGTTGTCGGTGTGTGTGTGTGTTGTCGGTGTGTGTGTGTGTGTGTGTGTGTGTGTGTGTTGTCGGTGTATGTGTGTGTGTTGTCGGTGTGTGTGTGTGTGTGTTGTCGGTGTGTGTGTGTGTGTGTGTGTTGTCGGTGTGTGTGTGTGTGTTGTCGGTGTGTGTGTGTGTGTGTGTGTTGTCGGTGTGTGTGTGTGTGTGTTGTCGGTGTGTGTGTGGGTGTGTGTGTGTTGTGTGTGTGTGTGTTGTCGGTGTGTGTGTGTGTGTGTTGTCGGTGTGTGTGTGTGTGTTGTCGGTGTGTGTGTGTGTTGTCGGTGTGTGTGTGTGTGTGTATGTGTTGTCGGTGTGTGTGTGTTATCGGTGTGTGTGTTGTGTGTGTGTGTGTTGTCGGTGTGTGTGTGTGTGTGTTGTCGGTGTGTGTGTGTGTGTTGTCGGTGTGTGTGTGTGTTGTCGGTGTGTGTGTGTGTGTGTGTGTGTTGTCGGTGTGTGTGTGTGTTGTCGGTGTGTGTGTGTGTGTGTGTGTGTGTGTGTGTGTGTTGTCGGTGTATGTGTGTGTGTTGTCGGTGTGTGTGTGTGTGTGTTGTCGGTGTGTGTGTGTGTGTTGTCGGTGTGTATGTGTGTGTGTTGTCGGTGTGTGTGTGTGTGTGTGTTGTCGGTGTGTGTGTGTGTGTGTGTGTGTGTTGTCGGTGTGTGTGTGTGTGTGTGTTTGTGTTGTCGGTGTGTGTGTGTGTGTGTTGTGTGTGTGTTGTCGGTGTGTGTGGGTGTTGTCGGTGTGTGTGTGTGTGTGTTGTCGGTGTGTGTGTGTGTGTTGTCGGTGTGTGTGTGTGTTGTCGGTGTGTGTGTGTGTGTGTGTGTGTTGTGTGTGTGTGTGTTGTCGGTGTGTGTGTGTGTGTTGTCGGTGTGTGTGTGTGTGTGTGTGTGTGTGTGTTGTCGGTGTGTGTGTGTGTGTGTTGTCGGTGTGTGTGTGTGTGTTGTCGGTGTGTGTGTGTGTGTTGTCGGTGTGTATGTGTGTGTGTTGTCAGTGTGTGTGTGTGTGTGTGTTGTCGGTGTGTGTGTGTGTGTTGTCGGTGTGTGTGTGTGTTGTCGGTGTGTATGTGTGTGTGTTGTCAGTGTGTGTGTGTGTGTGTGTTGTCAGTGTGTGTGTGTTTATGTGTTGTCGGTGTGTGTGTGTGTCTGTTGTCGGTGTGTGTGTGTGTGTGTGTTGTCGGTGTGTGTGTGTGTTGTCGGTGTGTGTGTGTGTGTTGTCGGTGTGTGTGTGTGTGTGTTGTCGGTTTGTGTGTGTGTGTGTGTGTTGTCGGTGTGTGTGTGTGTGTTGTCGGTGTGTGTGTGTGTTGTCGGTGTGTGTGTGTGTGTTGTGTGTGTGTGTTGTCGGTGTGTGTGTGTGTGTGTGTGTTGTCGGTGTGTGTGTGTTGTCGGTGTGTGTGTGTGTGTTGTCGGTGTGTGTGTGTGTTGTCGGTGTGTGTGTGTGTGTGTGTGTTGTCGGTGTGTGTGTGGGTGTGTGTGTGTTGTGTGTGTGTGTTGTCGGTGTGTGTGTGTGTGTGTTGTCGGTGTGTTTGTGTGTTGTCGGTGTGTGTGTGTGTGTGTTGTCGGTGTGTGTGTGTGTGTTGTCGGTGTGTGTGTGTTATCGGTGTGTGTGTGTGTGTTGTCGGTGTGTGTGTGTGTGTTGTCGGTGTGTGTGTGTGTGTGTTGTCGGTGTGTGTGTGGGTGTGTTGTCGGTGTGTGTGTGTTGTCGGTGTGTGTGTGTGTGTGTTGTGGGTGTGTTTTCGGTGTGTGTGTGTGTGTGTGTTGTCGATGTGTGCGTGTGTGTTTTGTCGGTGTGTGTGTGTGTGTGTTGTCGGTGTGTGTGTGTGTGTTGTGTGTGTGTGTGTTGTGTGTGTGTGTGTTGTCGGTGTGTGTGTGTGTGTGTGTGTTGTCGGTGTATGTGTGTGTGTTGTCGGTGTGTGTGTGTGTGTGTGTGTGTTGTCGGTGTGTGTGTGTTGTCGGTGTGTGTGTGTGTGTTGTCGGTGTGTGTGTGTGTGTGTGTGTTGTCGGTGTGTGTGTGTGTGTGTTGTCGGTTTGTGTGTGTGTGTTGTCAGTGTGTGTGTGTTGTCGGTGTGTTTGTGTGTGTGTGTTGTCGCTGTGTGTGTGTGTGTGTTGTCGGTGTGTGTGTGTGTGTGTTGTGTGTGTGTGTGTTGTCGGTGTGTGTGTGTTGTCGGTGTGTGTGTGTGTATGTGTTGTCGGTGTGTGTGTGTGTGTGTGTGTGTGTTGTCGGTGTGTGTGTGTGTGTGTTGTCGGTGTGTGTGTGTGTGTGTTGTCGGTATGTGTGTGTGTGTTTGTGTTGTCGGTGTGTGTGTGTGTGTTGTCGGTGTGTGTGTGTGTTGTCGGTGTGTGTGTGTGTGTGTTGTCGGTGTGTGTGTGTGTGTGTTGTCGGTGTGTGTGTGTGTTGTCGGTGTGTGTGTGTGTGTGTGTGTGTGTGTGTGTTGTCGGTGTGTGTGTGTGTGTTGTCGATGTGTGTGTGTGTGTGTTGTCGGTGTGTGTGTGTGTGTGTTGTCGGTGTGTGTGTGTGTGTTGTCGGTGTGTGTGTGTGTGTTGTCGGTGTGTGTGTGTGTGTGTTGTCGGTGTGTAT
Organism: Salmo salar; assembly: GCF_965601325.2. Taxonomy (NCBI): domain Eukaryota; kingdom Metazoa; phylum Chordata; class Actinopteri; order Salmoniformes; family Salmonidae; genus Salmo; species Salmo salar. Next base: position 317,110 of record NW_027675533.1, on the reverse strand, counting down.
GTGTGTGTGTTGTCAGTGTGTGTGTGTGTGTGTTGTCGGTGTGTGTGTGTTTATGTGTTGTCGGTGTGTGTGTGTGTTGTCGGTGTGTGTGTGTGTGTGTTGTCGGTGTGTGTGTGTGTGTGTGTGTTGTCGGTGTGTGTGTGTGTGTTGTCGGTGTGTGTGTGTGTGTGTGTGTTGTCGGTGTGTGTGTGTGTGTGTTGTCGGTGTGTGTGTGGGTGTGTGTGTGTTGTGTGTGTGTGTGTTGTCGGTGTGTGTGTGTGTGTGTTGTCGGTGTGTGTGTGTGTGTTGTCGGTGTGTGTGTGTGTTGTCGGTGTGTGTGTGTGTGTGTGTGTGTTGTCGGTGTGTGTGTGTTATCGGTGTGTGTGTTGTGTGTGTGTGTGTTGTCGGTGTGTGTGTGTGTGTGTTGTCGGTGTGTGTGTGTGTGTTGTCGGTGTGTGTGTGTGTTGTCGGTGTGTGTGTGTGTGTGTGTGTTGTCGGTGTGTGTGTGTGTTGTCGGTGTGTGTGTGTGTGTGTGTGTGTGTGTGTGTGTTGTCGGTGTATGTGTGTGTGTTGTCGGTGTGTGTGTGTGTGTGTTGTCGGTGTGTGTGTGTGTTGTCGGTGTGTGTGTGTGTGTTGTCGTGTGTGTGTGTGTGTGTGTGTCGGTGTGTGTGTGTGTGTGTGTGTGTGTTGTCGGTGTGTGTGTGTGTGTGTGTTTGTGTTGTCGGTGTGTGTGTGTGTGTGTTGTGTGTGTGTTGTCGGTGTGTGTGGGTGTTGTCGGTGTGTGTGTGTGTGTGTTGTCGGTGTGTGTGTGTGTGTTGTCGGTGTGTGTGTGTGTTGTCGGTGTGTGTGTGTGTGTGTGTGTGTTGTGTGTGTGTGTGTTGTCGGTGTGTGTGTGTGTGTTGTCGGTGTGTGTGTGTGTGTGTTGTCGGTGTGTGTGTGTGTGTGTTGTCGGTGTGTGTGTGTGTGTTGTCGGTTTGTGTGTGTGTGTGTGTGTTGTCGGTGTGTGTGTGTGTGTTGTCGGTGTGTGTGTGTGTGTTGTCGGTGTGTGTGTGTGTGTGTGTTGTCGGTGTGTATGTGTGTGTGTTGTCAGTGTGTGTGTGTGTGTTTTGTCGGTGTGTGTGTGTTTATGTGTTGTCGGTGTGTGTGTGTGTGTGTGTGTTGTCGGTGTGTGTGTGTGTGTTGTCGGTGTGTGTGTGTGTTGTCGGTGTGTGTGTGTGTGTTGTCGGTGTGTGTGTGTGTGTTGTCGGTGTGTGTGTGTGTGTGTGTTGTCGGTGTGTGTGTGTGTGTTGTCGGTGTGTGTGTGTGTGTGTGTGTGTTGTCGGTGTGTGTGTGGGTGTGTGTGTGTTGTCGGTGTGTGTTGTCGGTGTGTGTGTGTGTGTGTTGTCGGTGTGTTTGTGTGTTGTCGGTGTGTGTGTGTGTGTGTTGTCGGTGTGTGTGTGTGTGTTGTCGGTGTGTGTGTGTTATCGGTGTGTGTGTGTGTGTTGTCGGTGTGTGTGTGTGTGTGTGTTGTCGGTGTGTGTGTGTGTGTGTTGTCGGTGTGTGTGTGTGTGTGTTGTCGGTGTGTGTGTGTTGTCGGTGTGTGTGTGTGTGTGTTGTGGGTGTGTTTTCGGTGTGTGTGTGTGTGTGTGTTGTCGATGTGTGCGTGTGTGTTTTGTCGGTGTGTGTGTGTGTGTGTGTTGTCGGTGTGTGTGTGTGTGTTGTGTGTGTGTGTGTTGTGTGTGTGTGTGTTGTCGGTGTGTGTGTGTGTGTGTGTGTTGTCGGTGTATGTGTGTGTGTTGTCGGTGTGTGTGTGTGTGTGTGTTGTCGGTGTGTGTGTGTTGTCGGTGTGTGTGTGTGTGTTGTCGGTGTGTGTGTGTGTGTGTGTGTTGTCGGTGTGTGTGTGTGTGTGTTGTCGGTTTGTGTGTGTGTGTGTTGTCAGTGTGTGTGTGTTGTCGGTGTTTTTGTGTGTGTGTGTTGTCGCTGTGTGTGTGTGTGTGTTGTCGGTGTGTGTGTGTGTGTGTTGTGTGTGTGTGTGTTGTCGGTGTGTGTGTGTGTTGTCGGTGTGTGTGTGTGTATGTGTTGTCGGTGTGTGTGTGTGTGTGTGTGTGTGTTGTCGGTGTGTGTGTGTGTGTGTTGTCGGTGTGTGTGTGTGTGTGTTGTCGGTATGTGTGTGTGTGTTTGTGTTGTCGGTGTGTGTGTGTGTGTTGTCGGTGTGTGTGTGTGTTGTCGGTGTGTGTGTGTGTGTGTTGTCGGTGTGTGTGTGTGTGTGTTGTCGGTGTGTGTTTGTGTGTGTTGTCGGTGTGTGTGTGTGTTGTCGGTGTGTGTGTGTGTGTGTGTGTGTGTGTTGTCGGTGTGTGTGTGTGTGTTGTCGATGTGTGTGTGTGTGTGTTGTCGGTGTGTGTGTGTGTGTGTTGTCGGTGTGTATGTGTGTGTGTTGTCAGTGTGTGTGTGTGTGTGTTGTCGGTGTGTGTGTGTTTATGTGTTGTCGGTGTGTGTGTGTGTGTGTTGTCGGTGTGTGTGTGGGTGTGTGTGTGTTGTGTGTGTGTGTGTTGTCGGTGTGTGTGTGTGTGTGTTGTCGGTGTGTGTGTGTGTGTTGTCGGTGTGTGTGTGTGTTGTCGGTGTGTGTGTGTGTGTGTGTGTGTTGTCGGTGTGTGTGTGTTATCGGTGTGTGTGTTGTGTGTGTGTGTGTTGTCGGTGTGTGTGTGTGTGTGTTGTCGGTGTGTGTGTGTGTGTTGTCGGTGTGTGTGTGTGTTGTCGGTGTGTGTGTGTGTGTGTGTGTTGTCGGTGTGTGTGTGTGTTGTCGGTGTGTGTGTGTGTGTGTGTGTGTGTGTGTGTGTGTTGTCGGTGTATGTGTGTGTGTTGTCGGTGTGTGTGTGTGTTGTCGGTGTGTATGTGTGTGTGTTGTCGGTGTGTGTGTGTGTGTGTGTTGTCGGTGTGTGTGTGTGTGTGTGTGTGTGTTGTCGGTGTGTGTGTGTGTGTGTGTTTGTGTTGTCGGTGTGTGTGTGTGTGTGTTGTGTGTGTGTTGTCGGTGTGTGTGGGTGTTGTCGGTGTGTGTGTGTGTGTGTTGTCGGTGTGTGTGTGTGTGTTGTCGGTGTGTGTGTGTGTTGTCGGTGTGTGTGTGTGTGTGTGTTGTGTGTGTGTGTGTTGTCGGTGTGTGTGTGTGTGTTGTCGGTGTGTGTGTGTGTGTTGTCGGTGTGTGTGTGTGTGTGTTGTCGGTGTGTGTGTGTGTGTTGTCGGTTTGTGTGTGTGTGTGTGTGTTGTCGGTGTGTGTGTGTGTGTTGTCGGTGTGTGTGTGTGTGTTGTCGGTGTGTGTGTGTGTGTGTGTTGTCGGTGTGTATGTGTGTGTGTTGTCAGTGTGTGTGTGTGTGTTTTGTCGGTGTGTGTGTGTTTATGTGTTGTCGGTGTGTGTGTGTGTGTGTGTGTTGTCGGTGTGTGTGTGTGTGTGTTGTCGGTGTGTGTGTGTGTTGTCGGTGTGTGTGTGTGTGTTGTCGGTGTGTGTGTGTGTGTTGTCGGTGTGTGTGTGTGTGTGTGTTGTCGGTGTGTGTGTGTGTGTTGTCGGTGTGTGTGTGTGTGTGTGTGTTGTCGGTGTGTGTGTGGGTGTGTGTGTGTTGTCGGTGTGTGTTGTCGGTGTGTGTGTGTGTGTGTTGTCGGTGTGTTTGTGTGTTGTCGGTGTGTGTGTGTGTGTGTTGTCGGTGTGTGTGTGTGTGTTGTCGGTGTGTGTGTGTTATCGGTGTGTGTGTGTGTGTTGTCGGTGTGTGTGTGTGTGTGTGTTGTCGGTGTGTGTGTGTGTGTGTTGTCGGTGTGTGTGTGTGTGTGTTGTCGGTGTGTGTGTGTTGTCGGTGTGTGTGTGTGTGTGTTGTGGGTGTGTTTTCGGTGTGTGTGTGTGTGTGTGTTGTCGATGTGTGCGTGTGTGTTTTGTCGGTGTGTGTGTGTGTGTGTTGTCGGTGTGTGTGTGTGTGTTGTGTGTGTGTGTGTTGTGTGTGTGTGTGTTGTCGGTGTGTGTGTGTGTGTGTGTGTTGTCGGTGTATGTGTGTGTGTTGTCGGTGTGTGTGTGTGTGTGTGTGTGTTGTCGGTGTGTGTGTGTTGTCGGTGTGTGTGTGTGTGTTGTCGGTGTGTGTGTGTGTGTGTGTGTTGTCGGTGTGTGTGTGTGTGTGTTGTCGGTTTGTGTGTGTGTGTTGTCAGTGTGTGTGTGTTGTCGGTGTTTTTGTGTGTGTGTGTTGTCGCTGTGTGTGTGTGTGTGTTGTCGGTGTGTGTGTGTGTGTGTTGTGTGTGTGTGTGTTGTCGGTGTGTGTGTGTGTTGTCGGTGTGTGTGTGTGTATGTGTTGTCGGTGTGTGTGTGTGTGTGTGTGTGTGTTGTCGGTGTGTGTGTGTGTGTGTTGTCGGTGTGTGTGTGTGTGTGTTGTCGGTATGTGTGTGTGTGTTTGTGTTGTCGGTGTGTGTGTGTGTGTTGTCGGTGTGTGTGTGTGTTGTCGGTGTGTGTGTGTGTGTGTTGTCGGTGTGTGTGTGTGTGTGTTGTCGGTGTGTGTTTGTGTGTGTTGTCGGTGTGTGTGTGTGTTGTCGGTGTGTGTGTGTGTGTGTGTGTGTGTGTTGTCGGTGTGTGTGTGTGTGTTGTCGATGTGTGTGTGTGTGTGTTGTCGGTGTGTGTGTGTGTGTTGTCGGTGTGTATGTGTGTGTGTTGTCAGTGTGTGTGTGTGTGTGTTGTCGGTGTGTGTGTGTTTATGTGTTGTCGGTGTGTGTGTGTGTGTGTTGTCGCTGTGTGTGTGTGTGTTGTCGGTGTGTGTGTGTGTTGTCGGTGTGTGTGTGTGTGTTGTCGGTGTGTGTGTGTGTGTTGTCGGTTTGTGTGTGTGTGTGTGTGTTGTCGGTGTGTGTGTGTGTGTTGCCGGTGTGTGTGTGTGTTGTCGGTGTGTGTGTGTGTGTTGTCGGTGTGTGTGTGTGTTGTCGGTGTGTGTGTGTGTGTGTGTGTGTGTGTTGTCGGTGTGTGTGTGTTGTCGGTGTGTGTGTGTGTGTGTGTTGTCGGTGTGTGTGTGTGTGTGTTGTCGGTGTGTGTGTGTGTGTGTTGTCAGTGTGTGTGTGTGTGTGTGTGTTGTCGGTGTGTGTGTGTGTGTGTTGTCGGTGTGTGTGTGTGTGTGTTGTCGGTGTGTGTGTGTGTGTGTTGTCGGTGTGTGTGTGTGTGTGTTGTCGGTTTGTGTGTGTGTGTGTGTTGTCGGTGTGTGTGTGTGTGTTGTCGGTGTGTGTGTGTGTGTGTGTTGTCGGTGTGTGTGTGTGTGTGTTGTCGGTTTGTGTGTGTGTGTTGTCAGTGTGTGTGTGTTGTCGGTGTGTTTGTGTGTGTGTGTTGTCGCTGTGTGTGTGTGTGTGTTGTCGGTGTGTGTGTGTGTGTGTTGTGTGTGTGTGTGTTGTCGGTGTGTGTGTGTGTTGTCGGTGTGTGTGTGTGTATGTGTTGTCGGTGTGTGTGTGTGTGTGTGTGTGTTGTCGGTGTGTGTGTGTGTGTGTTGTCGGTGTGTGTGTGTGTGTGTTGTCGGTATGTGTGTGTGTGTTTGTGTTGTCGGTGTGTGTGTGTGTGTTGTCGGTGTGTGTGTGTGTTGTCGGTGTGTGTGTGTGTGTGTTGTCGGTGTGTGTGTGTGTGTGTTGTCGGTGTGTGTGTGTGTTGTCGGTGTGTGTGTGTGTGTGTGTGTGTGTGTGTGTGTGTTGTCGGTGTGTGTGTGTGTGTTGTCGATGTGTGTGTGTGTGTGTTGTCGGTGTGTGTGTGTGTGTTGTCGGTGTGTGTGTGTGTGTTGTCGGTGTGTGTGTGTGTGTTGTCGGTGTGTGTGTGTGTGTGTGTTGTCGGTGTGTATGTGTGTGTGTTGTCAGTGTGTGTGTGTGTGTGTTGTCGGTGTGTGTGTGTTTATGTGTTGTCGGTGTGTGTGTGTGTGTGTGTTGTCGGTGTGTGTGTGTGTGTTGTCGGTGTGTGTGTGTGTTGTCGGTGTGTGTGTGTGTGTTGTCGGTGTGTGTGTGTGTGTGTTGTCGGTGTGTGTGTGTGTGTGTGTTGTCGGTGTGTGTGTGTGTTGTCGGTGTGTGTGTGGGTGTGTGTGTGTGTGTGTGTGTGTGTGTGTTGTCCGTTTGTGTGTGTGTGTGTGTTGTCGGTGTGTGTGTGTGTTGTCGGTGTGTGTGTGTGTGTGTTGTCGGTGTGTGTGTGTGTGTGTGTGTTGTCGGTGTGTGTGTGTGTGTTGTCGGTGTGTGTGTGTGTGTGTGTGTTGTCGGTGTGTGTGTGGGTGTGTGTGTGTTGTGTGTGTGTGTGTTGTCGGTGTGTGTGTGTGTGTGTTGTCGGTGTGTGTGTGTGTGTTGTCAGTGTGTGTGTGTGTTGTCGGTGTGTGTGTGTGTGTGTATGTGTTGTCGGTGTGTGTGTGTTATCGGTGTGTGTGTTGTGTGTGTGTGTGTTGTCGGTGTGTGTGTGTGTGTGTCGGTGTGTGTGTGTGTGTTGTCGGTGTGTGTGTGTGTTGTCGGTGTGTGTGTGTGTGTGTGTGTTGTCGGTGTGTGTGTGTGTTGTCGGTGTGTGTGTGTGTGTGTGTGTGTGTGTGTGTTGTCGGTGTATGTGTGTGTGTTGTCGGTGTGTGTGTGTGTGTGTTGTCGGTGTGTGTGTGTGTGTTGTCGGTGTGTATGTGTGTGTGTTGTCGGTGTGTGTGTGTGTGTGTGTTGTCGGTGTGTGTGTGTGTGTGTGTGTGTGTTGTCGGTGTGTGTGTGTGTGTGTGTTTGTGTTGTCGGTGTGTGTGTGTGTGTGTTGTGTGTGTGTTGTCGGTGTGTGTGGGTGTTGTCGGTGTGTGTGTGTGTGTGTTGTCGGTGTGTGTGTGTGTGTTGTCGGTGTGTGTGTGTGTTGTCGGTGTGTGTGTGTGTGTGTGTGTGTTGTGTGTGTGTGTGTTGTCGGTGTGTGTGTGTGTGTTGTCGGTGTGTGTGTGTGTGTGTGTGTGTGTGTGTTGTCGGTGTGTGTGTGTGTGTGTTGTCGGTGTGTGTGTGTGTGTTGTCGGTGTGTGTGTGTGTGTTGTCGGTGTGTATGTGTGTGTGTTGTCAGTGTGTGTGTGTGTGTGTGTTGTCGGTGTGTGTGTGTGTGTTGTCGGTGTGTGTGTGTGTTGTCGGTGTGTATGTGTGTGTGTTGTCAGTGTGTGTGTGTGTGTGTGTTGTCAGTGTGTGTGTGTTTATGTGTTGTCGGTGTGTGTGTGTGTCTGTTGTCGGTGTGTGTGTGTGTGTGTGTTGTCGGTGTGTGTGTGTGTTGTCGGTGTGTGTGTGTGTGTTGTCGGTGTGTGTGTGTGTGTGTTGTCGGTTTGTGTGTGTGTGTGTGTGTTGTCGGTGTGTGTGTGTGTGTTGTCGGTGTGTGTGTGTGTTGTCGGTGTGTGTGTGTGTGTTGTGTGTGTGTGTTGTCGGTGTGTGTGTGTGTGTGTGTGTTGTCGGTGTGTGTGTGTTGTCGGTGTGTGTGTGTGTGTTGTCGGTGTGTGTGTGTGTTGTCGGTGTGTGTGTGTGTGTGTGTGTTGTCGGTGTGTGTGTGGGTGTGTGTGTGTTGTGTGTGTGTGTTGTCGGTGTGTGTGTGTGTGTGTTGTCGGTGTGTTTGTGTGTTGTCGGTGTGTGTGTGTGTGTGTTGTCGGTGTGTGTGTGTGTGTTGTCGGTGTGTGTGTGTTATCGGTGTGTGTGTGTGTGTTGTCGGTGTGTGTGTGTGTGTTGTCGGTGTGTGTGTGTGTGTGTTGTCGGTGTGTGTGTGGGTGTGTTGTCGGTGTGTGTGTGTTGTCGGTGTGTGTGTGTGTGTGTTGTGGGTGTGTTTTCGGTGTGTGTGTGTGTGTGTGTTGTCGATGTGTGCGTGTGTGTTTTGTCGGTGTGTGTGTGTGTGTGTTGTCGGTGTGTGTGTGTGTGTTGTGTGTGTGTGTGTTGTGTGTGTGTGTGTTGTCGGTGTGTGTGTGTGTGTGTGTGTTGTCGGTGTATGTGTGTGTGTTGTCGGTGTGTGTGTGTGTGTGTGTGTGTTGTCGGTGTGTGTGTGTTGTCGGTGTGTGTGTGTGTGTTGTCGGTGTGTGTGTGTGTGTGTGTGTTGTCGGTGTGTGTGTGTGTGTGTTGTCGGTTTGTGTGTGTGTGTTGTCAGTGTGTGTGTGTTGTCGGTGTGTTTGTGTGTGTGTGTTGTCGCTGTGTGTGTGTGTGTGTTGTCGGTGTGTGTGTGTGTGTGTTGTGTGTGTGTGTGTTGTCGGTGTGTGTGTGTTGTCGGTGTGTGTGTGTGTATGTGTTGTCGGTGTGTGTGTGTGTGTGTGTGTGTTGTCGGTGTGTGTGTGTGTGTGTTGTCGGTGTGTGTGTGTGTGTGTTGTCGGTATGTGTGTGTGTGTTTGTGTTGTCGGTGTGTGTGTGTGTGTTGTCGGTGTGTGTGTGTGTTGTCGGTGTGTGTGTGTGTGTGTTGTCGGTGTGTGTGTGTGTGTGTTGTCGGTGTGTGTGTGTGTTGTCGGTGTGTGTGTGTGTGTGTGTGTGTGTGTGTGTTGTCGGTGTGTGTGTGTGTGTTGTCGATGTGTGTGTGTGTGTGTTGTCGGTGTGTGTGTGTGTGTGTTGTCGGTGTGTGTGTGTGTGTTGTCGGTGTGTGTGTGTGTGTTGTCGGTGTGTGTGTGTGTGTGTGTGTCAGTGTGTGTGTGTGTGTGTTGTCGGTGTGTGTGTGTTTATGTGTTGTCGGTGTGTGTGTGTGTTGTCGGTGTGTGTGTGTGTGTGTTGTCGGTGTGTGTGTGTGTGTGTGTGTTGTCGGTGTGTGTGTGTGTGTTGTCGGTGTGTGTGTGTGTGTGTGTGTTGTCGGTGTGTGTGTGTGTGTGTTGTCGGTGTGTGTGTGGGTGTGTGTGTGTTGTGTGTGTGTGTGTTGTCGGTGTGTGTGTGTGTGTGTTGTCGGTGTGTGTGTGTGTGTTGTCGGTGTGTGTGTGTGTTGTCGGTGTGTGTGTGTGTGTGTGTGTGTTGTCGGTGTGTGTGTGTTATCGGTGTGTGTGTTGTGTGTGTGTGTGTTGTCGGTGTGTGTGTGTGTGTGTTGTCGGTGTGTGTGTGTGTGTTGTCGGTGTGTGTGTGTGTTGTCGGTGTGTGTGTGTGTGTGTGTGTTGTCGGTGTGTGTGTGTGTTGTCGGTGTGTGTGTGTGTGTGTGTGTGTGTGTGTGTGTTGTCGGTGTATGTGTGTGTGTTGTCGGTGTGTGTGTGTGTGTGTTGTCGGTGTGTGTGTGTGTTGTCGGTGTGTATGTGTGTGTGTTGTCGGTGTGTGTGTGTGTGTGTGTTGTCGGTGTGTGTGTGTGTGTGTGTGTGTGTTGTCGGTGTGTGTGTGTGTGTGTGTTTGTGTTGTCGGTGTGTGTGTGTGTGTGTTGTGTGTGTGTTGTCGGTGTGTGTGGGTGTTGTCGGTGTGTGTGTGTGTGTGTTGTCGGTGTGTGTGTGTGTGTTGTCGGTGTGTGTGTGTGTTGTCGGTGTGTGTGTGTGTGTGTGTGTGTTGTGTGTGTGTGTGTTGTCGGTGTGTGTGTGTGTGTTGTCGGTGTGTGTGTGTGTGTGTTGTCGGTGTGTGTGTGTGTGTGTTGTCGGTGTGTGTGTGTGTGTTGTCGGTTTGTGTGTGTGTGTGTGTGTTGTCGGTGTGTGTGTGTGTGTTGTCGGTGTGTGTGTGTGTGTTGTCGGTGTGTGTGTGTGTGTGTGTTGTCGGTGTGTATGTGTGTGTGTTGTCAGTGTGTGTGTGTGTGTTTTGTCGGTGTGTGTGTGTTTATGTGTTGTCGGTGTGTGTGTGTGTGTGTGTGTTGTCGGTGTGTGTGTGTGTGTTGTCGGTGTGTGTGTGTGTTGTCGGTGTGTGTGTGTGTGTTGTCGGTGTGTGTGTGTTGTCGGTGTGTGTGTGTGTGTGTGTTGTCGGTGTGTGTGTGTGTGTTGTCGGTGTGTGTGTGTGTGTGTGTGTGTTGTCGGTGTGTGTGTGGGTGTGTGTGTGTTGTCGGTGTGTGTTGTCGGTGTGTGTGTGTGTGTGTTGTCGGTGTGTTTGTGTGTTGTCGGTGTGTGTGTGTGTGTGTTGTCGGTGTGTGTGTGTGTGTTGTCGGTGTGTGTGTGTTATCGGTGTGTGTGTGTGTGTTGTCGGTGTGTGTGTGTGTGTGTGTTGTCGGTGTGTGTGTGTGTGTGTTGTCGGTGTGTGTGTGTGTGTGTTGTCGGTGTGTGTGTGTTGTCGGTGTGTGTGTGTGTGTGTTGTGGGTGTGTTTTCGGTGTGTGTGTGTGTGTGTGTTGTCGATGTGTGCGTGTGTGTTTTGTCGGTGTGTGTGTGTGTGTGTGTTGTCGGTGTGTGTGTGTGTGTTGTGTGTGTGTGTGTTGTGTGTGTGTGTGTTGTCGGTGTGTGTGTGTGTGTGTGTGTTGTCGGTGTATGTGTGTGTGTTGTCGGTGTGTGTGTGTGTGTGTGTGTGTTGTCGGTGTGTGTGTGTTGTCGGTGTGTGTGTGTGTGTTGTCGGTGTGTGTGTGTGTGTGTGTGTTGTCGGTGTGTGTGTGTGTGTGTTGTCGGTTTGTGTGTGTGTGTGTTGTCAGTGTGTGTGTGTTGTCGGTGTTTTTGTGTGTGTGTGTTGTCGCTGTGTGTGTGTGTGTGTTGTCGGTGTGTGTGTGTGTGTGTTGTGTGTGTGTGTGTTGTCGGTGTGTGTGTGTGTTGTCGGTGTGTGTGTGTGTATGTGTTGTCGGTGTGTGTGTGTGTGTGTGTGTGTGTTGTCGGTGTGTGTGTGTGTGTGTTGTCGGTGTGTGTGTGTGTGTGTTGTCGGTATGTGTGTGTGTGTTTGTGTTGTCGGTGTGTGTGTGTGTGTTGTCGGTGTGTGTGTGTGTTGTCGGTGTGTGTGTGTGTGTGTTGTCGGTGTGTGTGTGTGTGTGTTGTCGGTGTGTGTTTGTGTGTGTTGTCGGTGTGTGTGTGTGTTGTCGGTGTGTGTGTGTGTGTGTGTGTGTGTGTTGTCGGTGTGTGTGTGTGTGTTGTCGATGTGTGTGTGTGTGTGTTGTCGGTGTGTGTGTGTGTGTTGTCGGTGTGTATGTGTGTGTGTTGTCAGTGTGTGTGTGTGTGTGTTGTCGGTGTGTGTGTGTTTATGTGTTGTCGGTGTGTGTGTGTGTGTGTTGTCGGTGTGTGTGTGGGTGTGTGTGTGTTGTGTGTGTGTGTGTTGTCGGTGTGTGTGTGTGTGTGTTGTCGGTGTGTGTGTGTGTGTTGTCGGTGTGTGTGTGTGTTGTCGGTGTGTGTGTGTGTGTGTGTGTGTTGTCGGTGTGTGTGTGTTATCGGTGTGTGTGTTGTGTGTGTGTGTGTTGTCGGTGTGTGTGTGTGTGTGTTGTCGGTGTGTGTGTGTGTGTTGTCGGTGTGTGTGTGTGTTGTCGGTGTGTGTGTGTGTGTGTGTGTTGTCGGTGTGTGTGTGTGTTGTCGGTGTGTGTGTGTGTGTGTGTGTGTGTGTGTGTGTGTTGTCGGTGTATGTGTGTGTGTTGTCGGTGTGTGTGTGTGTTGTCGGTGTGTATGTGTGTGTGTTGTCGGTGTGTGTGTGTGTGTGTGTTGTCGGTGTGTGTGTGTGTGTGTGTGTGTGTTGTCGGTGTGTGTGTGTGTGTGTGTTTGTGTTGTCGGTGTGTGTGTGTGTGTGTTGTGTGTGTGTTGTCGGTGTGTGTGGGTGTTGTCGGTGTGTGTGTGTGTGTGTTGTCGGTGTGTGTGTGTGTGTTGTCGGTGTGTGTGTGTGTTGTCGGTGTGTGTGTGTGTGTGTGTGTGTTGTGTGTGTGTGTGTTGTCGGTGTGTGTGTGTGTGTTGTCGGTGTGTGTGTGTGTGTTGTCGGTGTGTGTGTGTGTGTGTTGTCGGTGTGTGTGTGTGTGTTGTCGGTTTGTGTGTGTGTGTGTGTGTTGTCGGTGTGTGTGTGTGTGTTGTCGGTGTGTGTGTGTGTGTTGTCGGTGTGTGTGTGTGTGTGTGTTGTCGGTGTGTATGTGTGTGTGTTGTCAGTGTGTGTGTGTGTGTTTTGTCGGTGTGTGTGTGTTTATGTGTTGTCGGTGTGTGTGTGTGTGTGTGTGTTGTCGGTGTGTGTGTGTGTGTTGTCGGTGTGTGTGTGTGTTGTCGGTGTGTGTGTGTGTGTTGTCGGTGTGTGTGTGTGTGTTGTCGGTGTGTGTGTGTGTGTGTGTTGTCGGTGTGTGTGTGTGTGTTGTCGGTGTGTGTGTGTGTGTGTGTGTTGTCGGTGTGTGTGTGGGTGTGTGTGTGTTGTCGGTGTGTGTTGTCGGTGTGTGTGTGTGTGTGTTGTCGGTGTGTTTGTGTGTTGTCGGTGTGTGTGTGTGTGTGTTGTCGGTGTGTGTGTGTGTGTTGTCGGTGTGTGTGTGTTATCGGTGTGTGTGTGTGTGTTGTCGGTGTGTGTGTGTGTGTGTGTTGTCGGTGTGTGTGTGTGTGTGTTGTCGGTGTGTGTGTGTGTGTGTTGTCGGTGTGTGTGTGTTGTCGGTGTGTGTGTGTGTGTGTTGTGGGTGTGTTTTCGGTGTGTGTGTGTGTGTGTGTTGTCGATGTGTGCGTGTGTGTTTTGTCGGTGTGTGTGTGTGTGTGTTGTCGGTGTGTGTGTGTGTGTGTGTGTGTGTGTGTGTGTGTGGTGTGTGTGTGTGTTGTCGGTGTGTGTGTGTGTGTGTGTGTTGTCGGTGTATGTGTGTGTGTTGTCGGTGTGTGTGTGTGTGTGTGTGTGTTGTCGGTGTGTGTGTGTTGTCGGTGTGTGTGTGTGTGTTGTCGGTGTGTGTGTGTGTGTGTGTGTTGTCGGTGTGTGTGTGTGTGTGTTGTCGGTTTGTGTGTGTGTGTTGTCAGTGTGTGTGTGTTGTCGGTGTTTTTGTGTGTGTGTGTTGTCGCTGTGTGTGTGTGTGTGTTGTCGGTGTGTGTGTGTGTGTGTTGTGTGTGTGTGTGTTGTCGGTGTGTGTGTGTGTTGTCGGTGTGTGTGTGTGTATGTGTTGTCGGTGTGTGTGTGTGTGTGTGTGTGTGTGTGTTGTCGGTGTGTGTGTGTGTGTGTTGTCGGTGTGTGTGTGTGTGTGTTGTCGGTATGTGTGTGTGTGTTTGTGTTGTCGGTGTGTGTGTGTGTGTTGTCGGTGTGTGTGTGTGTTGTCGGTGTGTGTGTGTGTGTGTTGTCGGTGTGTGTGTGTGTGTGTTGTCGGTGTGTGTTTGTGTGTGTTGTCGGTGTGTGTGTGTGTTGTCGGTGTGTGTGTGTGTGTGTGTGTGTGTGTTGTCGGTGTGTGTGTGTGTGTTGTCGATGTGTGTGTGTGTGTGTTGTCGGTGTGTGTGTGTGTGTTGTCGGTGTGTATGTGTGTGTGTTGTCAGTGTGTGTGTGTGTGTGTTGTCGGTGTGTGTGTGTTTATGTGTTGTCGGTGTGTGTGTGTGTGTGTTGTCGCTGTGTGTGTGTGTGTTGTCGGTGTGTGTGTGTGTTGTCGGTGTGTGTGTGTGTGTTGTCGGTGTGTGTGTGTGTGTGTGTTGTCGGTTTGTGTGTGTGTGTGTGTGTTGTCGGTGTGTGTGTGTGTGTTGCCGGTGTGTGTGTGTGTTGTCGGTGTGTGTGTGTGTGTTGTCGGTGTGTGTGTGTGTTGTCGGTGTGTGTGTGTGTGTGTGTGTGTGTGTTGTCGGTGTGTGTGTGTTGTCGGTGTGTGTGTGTGTGTGTGTTGTCGGTGTGTGTGTGTGTGTGTTGTCGGTGTGTGTGTGTGTGTGTTGTCAGTGTGTGTGTGTGTGTGTGTGTTGTCGGTGTGTGTGTGTGTGTGTTGTCGGTGTGTGTGTGTGTGTGTTGTCGGTGTGTGTGTGTGTGTGTTGTCGGTGTGTGTGTGTGTGTGTTGTCAGTGTGTGTGTGTTTATGTGTTGTCGGTGTGTGTGTGTGTGTGTTGTCGCTGTGTGTGTGTGTGTTGTCGGTGTGTGTGTGTGTTGTCGGTGTGTGTGTGTGTGTTGTCGGTGTGTGTGTGTGTGTGTGTTGTCGGTTTGTGTGTGTGTGTGTGTGTGTTGTCGGTGTGTGTGTGTGTGTTGCCGGTGTGTGTGTGTGTTGTCGGTGTGTGTGTGTGTGTTGTCGGTGTGTGTGTGTGTTGTCGGTGTGTGTGTGTGTGTGTGTGTGTGTGTTGTCGGTGTGTGTGTGTTGTCGGTGTGTGTGTGTGTGTGTGTTGTCGGTGTGTGTGTGTGTGTGTTGTCGGTGTGTGTGTGTGTGTGTTGTCAGTGTGTGTGTGTGTGTGTGTGTTGTCGGTGTGTGTGTGTGTGTGTTGTCGGTGTGTGTGTGTGTGTGTTGTCGGTGTGTGTGTGTGTGTTGTCGGTGTGTGTGTGTGTGTGTTGTCAGTGTGTGTGTGTGTTGCTGGTGTTTGTGTGTGTGTGTGTTGTTGGTGTGTGTGTGTGTTGTCGGTGTGTGTGTGTGTGTTGTCGGTGTGTGTGTGTTGTCGGTGTGTGTGTGTGTGTGTGTTGTCTGTGTGTGTGTGTGTGTGTGTGTGTGTGTGTGTTGTCGGTGTGTGTGTGTGTGTTGTCGGTGTGTGTGTGTGTGTTGTCGGTGTGTGTGTGTGTGTGTGTTGTCGGTGTGTATGTGTGTGTGTTGTCAGTGTGTGTGTGTGTGTGTTGTCGGTGTGTGTGTGTTTATGTGTTGTCGGTGTGTGTGTGTGTGTGTGTTGTCGGTGTGTGTGTGTGTGTTGTCGGTGTGTGTGTGTGTTGTCGGTGTGTGTGTGTGTGTTGTCGGTGTGTGTGTGTGTGTTGTCGGTGTGTGTGTGTGTGTGTTGTCGGTGTGTGTGTGTGTGTGTGTTGTCGGTGTGTGTGTGTGTTGTCGGTGTGTGTGTGGTGTGTGTGTGTTGTGTGTGTGTGTGTTGTCCGTTTGTGTGTGTGTGTGTGTTGTCGGTGTGTGTGTGTGTTGTCGGTGTGTGTGTGTGTGTGTTGTCGGTGTGTGTGTGTGTGTGTGTGTTGTCGGTGTGTGTGTGTGTGTTGTCGGTGTGTGTGTGTGTGTGTTGTCGGTGTGTTTGTGTGTGTGTGTTGTCGGTGTGTGTGTGGGTGTGTGTGTGTTGTGTGTGTGTGTGTTGTCGGTGTGTGTGTGTGTGTGTTGTCGGTGTGTGTGTGTGTGTTGTCGGTGTGTGTGTGTGTTGTCGGTGTGTGTGTGTGTGTGTGTGTGTTGTCGGTGTGTGTGTGTTATCGGTGTGTGTGTTGTGTGTGTGTGTGTTGTCGGTGTGTGTGTGTGTGTGTTGTCGGTGTGTGTGTGTTGTCGGTGTGTGTGTGTGTTGTCGGTGTGTGTGTGTGTGTGTGTGTTGTCGGTGTGTGTGGTGTGTGTGTGTGTGTGTGTTGTCGGTGTATGTGTGTGTGTTGTCGGTGTGTGTGTGTGTGTTGTCGGTGTGTGTGTGTGTGTGTGTTGTCGGTGTGTATGTGTGTGTGTTGTCGGTGTGTGTGTGTGTGTGTGTTGTCGGTGTGTGTGTGTGTGTGTGTGTGTGTTGTCGGTGTGTGTGTGTGTGTGTTTGTGTTGTCGGTGTGTGTGTGTGTGTGTTGTGTGTGTGTTGTCGGTGTGTGTGGGTGTTGTCGGTGTGTGTGTGTGTGTGTTGTCGGTGTGTGTGTGTGTGTTGTCGGTGTGTGTGTGTGTTGTCGGTGTGTGTGTGTGTGTGTGTGTGTGTTGTGTGTGTGTGTGTTGTCGGTGTGTGTGTGTGTGTGTTGTCGGTGTGTGTGTGTGTGTGTGTTGTCGATGTGTGCGTGTGTGTTTTGTCGGTGTGTGTGTGTGTGTTGTCGGTGTGTGTGTGTGTGTGTTGTGTGTGTGTGTGTTGTGTGTGTGTGTGTTGTCGGTGTGTGTGTGTGTGTGTGTGTTGTCGGTGTGTGTGTGTTGTCGGTGTGTGTGTGTGTGTGTGTGTGTTGTTGGTGTGTGTGTGTTGTCGGTGTGTGTGTGTGTGTTGTCGGTGTGTGTGTGTGTGTGTTGTCGGTGTGTGTGTGTGTGTGTTGTCGGTTTGTGTGTGTGTGTTGTCGGTGTGTGTGTGTTGTTGGTGTGTTTGTGTGTGTGTGTTGTCGCTGTGTGTGTGTGTGTGTTGTCGGTGTGTGTGTGTGTGTGTTGTGTGTGTGTGTGTTGTCGGTGTGTGTGTGTGTTGTCGGTGTGTGTGTGTGTATGTGTTGTCGGTGTGTGTGTGTGTGTGTGTGTGTTGTCGGTGTGTGTGTGTGTGTGTTGTCGGTGTGTGTGTGTGTGTGTTGTCGGTATGTGTGTGTGTGTGTGTGTTGTCGGTGTGTGTGTGTGTGTTGTCGGTGTGTGTGTGTGTGTTGTCGGTGTGTGTGTGTGTTGTCGGTGTGTGTGTGTGTGTGTGTGTTATCGGTGTGTGTGTTGTGTGTGTGTGTGTTGTCGGTGTGTGTGTGTGTGTGTTGTCGGTGTGTGTGTGTGTGTTGTCGGTGTGTGTGTGTGTTGTCGGTGTGTGTGTGTGTGTGTGTGTTGTCGGTGTGTGTGTGTGTTGTCGGTGTGTGTGTGTGTGTGTGTGTGTGTGTGTTGTCGGTGTATGTGTGTGTGTTGTCGGTGTGTATGTGTGTGTGTTGTCGGTGTGTGTGTGTGTGTGTGTTGTCGGTGTGTGTGTGTGTGTGTGTGTGTGTTGTCGGTGTGTGTGTGTGTGTGTGTTTGTGTTGTCGGTGTGTGTGTGTGTGTGTTGTGTGTGTGTTGTCGGTGTGTGTGGGTGTTGTCGGTGTGTGTGTGTGTGTGTTGTCGGTGTGTGTGTGTGTGTTGTCGGTGTGTGTGTGTGTGTTGTCGGTGTGTGTGTGTGTGTGTGTGTTGTGTGTGTGTGTGTTGTCGGTGTGTGTGTGTGTGTGTTGTCGGTGTGTGTGTGTGTGTTGTCGGTGTGTGTGTGTGTGTTGTCGGTGTGTGTGTGTGTGTGTGTTGTCGATGTGTGCGTGTGTGTTTTGTCGGTGTGTGTGTGTGTGTGTGTTGTCGGTGTGTGTGTGTGTGTTGTGTGTGTGTGTGTTGTGTGTGTGTGTGTTGTCGGTGTGTGTGTGTGTGTGTGTGTGTTGTCGGTGTGTGTGTGTGTGTTGTCGGTGTGTGTGTGTGTGTGTGTGTGTTGTCGGTGTGTGTGTGTTGTCGGTGTGTGTGTGTGTGTTGTCGGTGTGTGTGTGTGTGTGTGTGTGTTGTCGGTGTGTGTGTGTGTGTGTTGTCGGTTTGTGTGTGTGTGTTGTCGGTGTGTGTGTGTTGTTGGTGTGTTTGTGTGTGTGTGTTGTCGCTGTGTGTGTGTGTGTGTTGTCGGTGTGTGTGTGTGTGTGTTGTGTGTGTGTGTGTTGTCGGTGTGTGTGTTTGTTGTCGGTGTGTGTGTGTGTGTGTGTTGTCGGTGTGTGTGTGTGTGTGTGTTGTCGGTGTGTGTGTGTGTGTGTTGTCGGTGTGTGTGTGTGTTTGTGTTGTCGGTGTGTGTGTGTGTGTTGTCGGTGTGTGTGTGTGTTGTCGCTGTGTGTGTGTGTGTGTTGTCGGTGTGTGTGTGTGTGTGTTGTGTGTGTGTGTGTTGTCGGTGTGTGTGTTTGTTGTCGGTGTGTGTGTGTGTGTGTGTTGTCGGTGTGTGTGTGTGTGTGTGTTGTCGGTGTGTGTGTGTGTGTGTTGTCGGTGTGTGTGTGTGTTTGTGTTGTCGGTGTGTGTGTGTGTGTTGTCGGTGTGTGTGTGTGTTGTCGGTGTGTGTGTGTGTGTTGTCGGTGTGTGTGTGTGTGTGTTGTCGGTGTGTGTGTGTGTGTGTTGTCGGTGTGTGTGTGTGTTGTCGGTGTGTGTGTGTGTGTGTGTGTGTGTGTGTTGTCGGTGTGTGTGTGTGTGTTGTCGATGTGTGTGTGTGTGTGTTGTCGGTGTGTGTGTGTTTATGTGTTGTCGGTGTGTGTGTGTGTGTGTTGTCGCTGTGTGTGTGTGTGTTGTCGGTGTGTGTGTGTGTTGTCGGTGTGTGTGTGTGTGTGTGTTGTCGGTGTGTGTGTGTGTTGTCGGTTTGTGTGTGTGTGTGTGTGTGTTGTCGGTGTGTGTGTGTGTGTTGCCGGTGTGTGTGTGTGTTGTCGGTGTGTGTGTGTGTGTTGTCGGTGTGTGTGTGTGTTGTCGGTGTGTGTGTGTGTGTGTGTGTGTGTGTTGTCGGTGTGTGTGTGTTGTCGGTGTGTGTGTGTGTGTTGTCGGTGTGTGTGTGTGTGTGTGTTGTCGGTGTGTGTGTGTGTGTGTTGTCAGTGTGTGTGTGTGTGTGTGTGTTGTCGGTGTGTGTGTGTGTGTTGTCGGTGTGTGTGTGTGTGTGTGTGTGTTGTCGGTGTGTGTGTGTTGTCGGTGTGTGTGTGTGTGTTGTCGGTGTGTGTGTGTGTGTGTGTGTGTTGTCGGTGTGTGTGTGTGTGTGTTGTCGGTTTGTGTGTGTGTGTTGTCGGTGTGTGTGTGTTGTTGGTGTGTTTGTGTGTGTGTGTTGTCGCTGTGTGTGTGTGTGTGTGTTGTCGGTGTGTGTGTGTGTGTGTTGTGTGTGTGTGTTGTCGGTGTGTGTGTTTGTTGTCGGTGTGTGTGTGTGTGTGTGTTGTCGGTGTGTGTGTGTGTGTGTGTTGTCGGTGTGTGTGTGTGTGTGTTGTCAGTGTGTGTGTGTGTTTGTGTTGTCGGTGTGTGTGTGTGTGTTGTCGGTGTGTGTGTGTGTTGTCGGTGTGTGTGTGTGTGTTGTCGGTGTGTGTGTGTGTGTGTTGTCGGTGTGTGTGTGTGTGTGTTGTCGGTGTGTGTGTGTGTTGTCGGTGTGTGTGTGTGTGTGTGTGTGTGTGTGTTGTCGGTGTGTGTGTGTGTGTTGTCGATGTGTGTGTGTGTGTGTTGTCGGTGTGTGTGTGTTTATGTGTTGTCGGTGTGTGTGTGTGTGTGTTGTCGCTGTGTGTGTGTGTATTGTCGGTGTGTGTGTGTGTTGTCGGTTTGTGTGTGTGTGTGTGTGTGTTGTCGGTGTGTGTGTGTGTGTTGCCGGTGTGTGTGTGTGTTGTCGGTGTGTGTGTGTGTGTTGTCGGTGTGTGTGTGTGTTGTCGGTGTGTGTGTGTGTGTGTGTGTGTGTGTTGTCGGTGTGTGTGTGTTGTCGGTGTGTGTGTGTGTGTTGTCGGTGTGTGTGTGTGTGTGTGTTGTCGGTGTGTGTGTGTTGTTGGTGTGTTTGTGTGTGTGTGTTGTCGCTGTGTGTGTGTGTGTGTTGTCGGTGTGTGTGTGTGTGTGTTGTGTGTGTGTGTGTTGTCGGTGTGTGTGTTTGTTGTCGGTGTGTGTGTGTGTGTGTGTTGTCGGTGTGTGTGTGTGTGTGTGTTGTCGGTGTGTGTGTGTGTGTGTTGTCGGTGTGTGTGTGTGTTTGTGTTGTCGGTGTGTGTGTGTGTGTTGTCGGTGTGTGTGTGTGTTGTCGGTGTGTGTGTGTGTGTTGTCGGTGTGTGTGTGTGTGTGTTGTCGGTGTGTGTGTGTGTGTGTTGTCGGTGTGTGTGTGTGTTGTCGGTGTGTGTGTGTGTGTGTGTGTGTGTGTGTTGTCGGTGTGTGTGTGTGTGTTGTCGATGTGTGTGTGTGTGTGTTGTCGGTGTGTGTGTGTTTATGTGTTGTCGGTGTGTGTGTGTGTGTGTTGTCGCTGTGTGTGTGTGTGTTGTCGGTGTGTGTGTGTGTTGTCGGTGTGTGTGTGTGTGTGTTGTCGGTGTGTGTGTGTGTTGTCGGTTTGTGTGTGTGTGTGTGTGTGTTGTCGGTGTGTGTGTGTGTGTTGCCGGTGTGTGTGTGTGTTGTCGGTGTGTGTGTGTGTGTTGTCGGTGTGTGTGTGTGTTGTCGGTGTGTGTGTGTGTGTGTGTGTGTGTGTTGTCGGTGTGTGTGTGTTGTCGGTGTGTGTGTGTGTGTTGTCGGTGTGTGTGTGTGTGTGTGTTGTCGGTGTGTGTGTGTGTGTGTTGTCAGTGTGTGTGTGTGTGTGTGTGTTGTCGGTGTGTGTGTGTGTGTTGTCGGTGTGTGTGTGTGTGTGTGTGTGTTGTCGGTGTGTGTGTGTTGTCGGTGTGTGTGTGTGTGTTGTCGGTGTGTGTGTGTGTGTGTGTGTGTGTTGTCGGTGTGTGTGTGTGTGTGTGTGTGTGTGTCGGTGTGTGTGTGTGTGTTGTCGGTGTGTGTGTGTTGTTGGTGTGTTTGTGTGTGTGTGTTGTCGCTGTGTGTGTGTGTGTGTTGTCGGTGTGTGTGTGTGTGTGTTGTGTGTGTGTGTGTTGTCGGTGTGTGTGTTTGTTGTCGGTGTGTGTGTGTGTGTGTGTTGTCGGTGTGTGTGTGTGTGTGTGTTGTCGGTGTGTGTGTGTGTGTGTTGTCAGTGTGTGTGTGTGTTTGTGTTGTCGGTGTGTGTGTGTGTGTTGTCGGTGTGTGTGTGTGTTGTCGGTGTGTGTGTGTGTGTTGTCGGTGTGTGTGTGTGTGTGTTGTCGGTGTGTGTGTGTGTGTGTTGTCGGTGTGTGTGTGTGTTGTCGGTGTGTGTGTGTGTGTGTGTGTGTGTGTGTTGTCGGTGTGTGTGTGTGTGTTGTCGATGTGTGTGTGTGTGTGTTGTCGGTGTGTGTGTGTTTATGTGTTGTCGGTGTGTGTGTGTGTGTGTTGTCGCTGTGTGTGTGTGTGTTGTCGGTGTGTGTGTGTGTTGTCGGTGTGTGTGTGTGTGTGTTGTCGGTGTGTGTGTGTGTTGTCGGTTTGTGTGTGTGTGTGTGTGTGTTGTCGGTGTGTGTGTGTGTGTTGCCGGTGTGTGTGTGTGTTGTCGGTGTGTGTGTGTGTGTTGTCGGTGTGTGTGTGTGTTGTCGGTGTGTGTGTGTGTGTGTGTGTGTGTGTTGTCGGTGTGTGTGTGTTGTCGGTGTGTGTGTGTGTGTTGTCGGTGTGTGTGTGTGTGTGTGTTGTCGGTGTGTGTGTGTGTGTGTTGTCAGTGTGTGTGTGTGTGTGTGTGTTGTCGGTGTGTGTGTGTGTGTGTTGTCGGTGTGTGTGTGTGTGTGTGCGGTGTGTGTGTGTGTGTTGTCGGTGTGTGTGTGTGTGTGTGTGTTGTCAGTGTGTGTGTGTGTTGCTGGTGTTTGTGTGTGTGTGTGTTGTCGGTGTGTGTGTGTGTGTTGTCAGTGTGTGTGTGTGTGTGTTGTCGGTGTGTGTGTGTGTGTGTTGTCGGTGTGTGTGTGTGTGTTGTCGGTGTGTGTGTGTGTGTGTGTGTTGTCGGTGTGTGTGTGTGTGTTGTCGGTGTGTGTGTGTGTTGTCGGTGTGTATGTGTGTGTGTTGTCAGTGTGTGTGTGTGTGTTTTGTCGGTGTGTGTGTGTTTATGTGTTGTCGGTGTGTGTGTGTGTGTGTGTTGTCGTTGTGTGTGTGTGTGTTGTCGGTGTGTGTGTGTGTTGTCGGTGTGTGTGTGTGTGTGTGTTGTCGGTGTGTGTGTGTGTGTTGTCGGTGTGTGTGTGTGTGTGTGTTGTCGGTGTGTGTGTGTGTGTGTGTTGTCGGTGTGTGTGTGGGTGTGTGTGTGTTGTGTGTGTGTGTGTTGTCGGTGTGTGTGTGTGTGTGTTGTCGGTGTGTGTGTGTGTGTTGTCGGTGTGTGTGTGTGTTGTCGGTGTGTGTGTGTGTGTGTGTGTTGTCGGTGTGTGTGTGTGTTGTCGGTGTGTGTGTGTGTGTGTGTGTGTGTGTGTTGTCGGTGTATGTGTGTGTGTTGTCGGTGTGTGTGTGTGTGTGTTGTCGGTGTGTGTGTGTGTGTGTGTTGTCGGTGTGTATGTGTGTGTGTTGTCGGTGTGTGTGTGTGTGTGTGTTGTCGGTGTGTGTGTGTGTGTGTGTTTGTGTTGTCGGTGTGTGTGTGTGTGTGTGTTTGTGTTGTCGGTGTGTGTGTGTGTGTGTTGTGTGTGTGTTGTCGGTGTGTGTGGGTGTTGTCGGTGTGTGTGTGTGTGTGTTGTCGGTGTGTGTGTGTGTGTTGTCGGTGTGTGTGTGTGTTGTCGGTGTGTGTGTGTGTGTGTGTGTGTGTTGTGTGTGTGTGTGTTGTCAGTGTGTGTGTGTGTGTGTGTTGTCGGTGTGTGTGTGTGTGTTGTCGGTGTGTGTGTGTGTTGTCGGTGTGTGTGTGTGTGTTGTCGATGTGTGCGTGTGTGTTTTGTCGGTGTGTGTGTGTGTGTGTTGTCGGTGTGTGTGTGTGTGTTGTGTGTGTGTGTGTTGTGTGTGTGTGTTGTCGGTGTGTGTGTGTGTGTGTGTGTTGTCGGTGTGTGTGTGTGTTGTCGGTGTGTGTGTGTGTGTGTGTGTGTTGTCGGTGTGTGTGTGTTGTCGGTGTGTGTGTGTGTGTTGTCGGTGTGTGTGTGTGTGTGTGTTGTCGGTGTGTGTGTGTGTGTGTGTGTGTGTTGTCGGTGTGTGTGTGTGTGTGTGTTTGTGTTGTCGGTGTGTGTGTGTGTGTGTTGTGTGTGTGTTGTCGGTGTGTGTGGGTGTTGTCGGTGTGTGTGTGTGTTGTCGGTGTGTGTGTGTGTGTTGTCGGTGTGTGTGTGTGTTGTCGGTGTGTGTGTGTGTGTGTGTGTGTGTGTTGTGTGTGTGTGTGTTGTCGGTGTGTGTGTGTGTGTGTTGTCGGTGTGTGTGTGTGTGTTGTCGGTGTGTGTGTGTGTGTGTTGTCGGTGTGTGTGTGTGTGTGTGTTGTCGATGTGTGCGTGTGTGTTTTGTCGGTGTGTGTGTGTGTGTTGTCGGTGTGTGTGTGTGTGTTGTGTGTGTGTGTGTTG
Organism: Salmo salar; assembly: GCF_965601325.2. Lineage (NCBI taxonomy): Eukaryota > Metazoa > Chordata > Actinopteri > Salmoniformes > Salmonidae > Salmo > Salmo salar. Next base: position 294,628 of record NW_027675533.1, on the reverse strand, counting down.
TGTGTGTGTGTGTTGTCGGTGTGTGTGTGTGTGTGTGTGTTGTCGGTGTGTGTGTGTGTGTTGTCGGTGTGTGTGTGTGTGTGTGTGTGTTGTCGGTGTGTGTGTGTTGTCGGTGTGTGTGTGTGTGTTGTCGGTGTGTGTGTGTGTGTGTGTGTTGTCGGTGTGTGTGTGTGTGTGTTGTCGGTTTGTGTGTGTGTGTTGTCGGTGTGTGTGTGTTGTTGGTGTGTTTGTGTGTGTGTGTTGTCGCTGTGTGTGTGTGTGTGTTGTCGGTGTGTGTGTGTGTGTGTGTTGTGTGTGTGTGTGTTGTCGGTGTGTGTGTGTGTTGTCGGTGTGTGTGTGTGTATGTGTTGTCGGTGTGTGTGTGTGTGTGTGTTGTCGGTGTGTGTGTGTGTGTTGTCGGTGTGTGTGTGTGTGTGTTGTCGGTATGTGTGTGTGTGTGTGTGTTGTCGGTGTGTGTGTGTGTGTTGTCGGTGTGTGTGTGTGTTGTCGGTGTGTGTGTGTGTGTGTGTGTGTTGTCGGTGTGTGTGTGTTATCGGTGTGTGTGTTGTGTGTGTGTGTGTTGTCGGTGTGTGTGTGTGTGTGTTGTCGGTGTGTGTGTGTGTGTTGTCGGTGTGTGTGTGTGTTGTCGGTGTGTGTGTGTGTGTGTGTGTTGTCGGTGTGTGTGTGTGTTGTCGGTGTGTGTGTGTGTGTGTGTGTGTGTGTGTGTGTGTTGTCGGTGTATGTGTGTGTGTTGTCGGTGTGTGTGTGTGTGTGTTGTCGGTGTGTGTGTGTGTGTGTGTGTGTTGTCGGTGTGTATGTGTGTGTGTTGTCGGTGTGTGTGTGTGTGTGTGTTGTCGGTGTGTGTGTGTGTGTGTTGTCGGTGTGTGTGTGTGTGTGTGTTTGTGTTGTCGGTGTGTGTGTGTGTGTGTTGTGTGTGTGTTGTCGGTGTGTGTGGGTGTTGTCGGTGTGTGTGTGTGTGTGTTGTCGGTGTGTGTGTGTGTGTTGTCGGTGTGTGTGTGTGTTGTCGGTGTGTGTGTGTGTGTGTGTGTGTGTTGTGTGTGTGTGTGTTGTCGGTGTGTGTGTGTGTGTGTTGTCGGTGTGTGTGTGTGTGTTGTCGGTGTGTGTGTGTGTGTTGTCGGTGTGTGTGTGTGTTGTCGGTGTGTGTGTGTGTGTGTGTGTGTTGTCGGTGTGTGTGTGTTATCGGTGTGTGTGTTGTGTGTGTGTGTGTTGTCGGTGTGTGTGTGTGTGTGTTGTCGCTGTGTGTGTGTGTGTTGTCGGTGTGTGTGTGTGTTGTCGGTGTGTGTGTGTGTGTGTGTGTTGTCGGTGTGTGTGTGTGTTGTCGGTGTGTGTGTGTGTGTGTGTGTGTGTGTGTTGTCGGTGTATGTGTGTGTGTTGTCGGTGTGTGTGTGTGTGTGTTGTCGGTGTGTGTGTGTGTGTGTGTTGTCGGTGTGTATGTGTGTGTGTTGTCGGTGTGTGTGTGTGTGTGTGTTGTCGGTGTGTGTGTGTGTGTGTGTGTGTGTTGTCGGTGTGTGTGTGTGTGTGTGTTTGTGTTGTCGGTGTGTGTGTGTGTGTGTTGTGTGTGTGTTGTCGGTGTGTGTGGGTGTTGTCGGTGTGTGTGTGTGTGTGTTGTTGGTGTGTGTGTGTGTGTTGTCGGTGTGTGTGTGTGTGTGTGTTTGTGTTGTCGGTGTGTGTGTGTGTGTGTGTTTGTGTTGTCGGTGTGTGTGTGTGTGTGTTGTGTGTGTGTTGTCGGTGTGTGTGGGTGTTGTCGGTGTGTGTGTGTGTGTGTTGTCGGTGTGTGTGTGTGTGTTGTCGGTGTGTGTGTGTGTGTTGTCGGTGTGTGTGTGTGTGTTGTCGGTGTGTGTGTGTGTTGTCGGTGTGTGTGTGTGTGTGTGTGTGTTGTCGGTGTGTGTGTGTTATCGGTGTGTGTGTTGTGTGTGTGTGTGTTGTCGGTGTGTGTGTGTGTGTGTTGTCGCTGTGTGTGTGTGTGTTGTCGGTGTGTGTGTGTGTTGTCGGTGTGTGTGTGTGTGTGTGTGTTGTCGGTGTGTGTGTGTGTTGTCGGTGTGTGTGTGTGTGTGTGTGTGTGTGTGTTGTCGGTGTATGTGTGTGTGTTGTCGGTGTGTGTGTGTGTGTGTTGTCGGTGTGTGTGTGTGTGTGTGTTGTCGGTGTGTATGTGTGTGTGTTGTCGGTGTGTGTGTGTGTGTGTGTTGTCGGTGTGTGTGTGTGTGTGTGTGTGTGTTGTCGGTGTGTGTGTGTGTGTGTGTTTGTGTTGTCGGTGTGTGTGTGTGTGTGTTGTGTGTGTGTTGTCGGTGTGTGTGGGTGTTGTCGGTGTGTGTGTGTGTGTGTTGTTGGTGTGTGTGTGTGTGTTGTCGGTGTGTGTGTGTGTGTGTGTTTGTGTTGTCGGTGTGTGTGTGTGTGTGTGTTTGTGTTGTCGGTGTGTGTGTGTGTGTGTTGTGTGTGTGTTGTCGGTGTGTGTGGGTGTTGTCGGTGTGTGTGTGTGTGTGTTGTCGGTGTGTGTGTGTGTGTTGTCGGTGTGTGTGTGTGTTGTCGGTGTGTGTGTGTGTGTGTGTGTGTGTTGTGTGTGTGTGTGTTGTCAGTGTGTGTGTGTGTGTGTGTTGTCGGTGTGTGTGTGTGTGTTGTCGGTGTGTGTGTGTGTTGTCGGTGTGTGTGTGTGTGTTGTCGATGTGTGCGTGTGTGTTTTGTCGGTGTGTGTGTGTGTGTGTTGTCGGTGTGTGTGTGTGTGTTGTGTGTGTGTGTGTTGTGTGTGTGTGTTGTCGGTGTGTGTGTGTGTGTGTGTGTTGTCGGTGTGTGTGTGTGTTGTCGGTGTGTGTGTGTGTGTGTGTGTGTTGTCGGTGTGTGTGTGTTGTCGGTGTGTGTGTGTGTGTTGTCGGTGTGTGTGTGTGTGTGTGTTGTCGGTGTGTGTGTGTGTGTGTGTGTGTGTTGTCGGTGTGTGTGTGTGTGTGTGTTTGTGTTGTCGGTGTGTGTGTGTGTGTGTTGTGTGTGTGTTGTCGGTGTGTGTGGGTGTTGTCGGTGTGTGTGTGTGTTGTCGGTGTGTGTGTGTGTGTGTTGTCGGTGTGTGTGTGTGTTGTCGGTGTGTGTGTGTGTGTGTGTGTGTGTTGTGTGTGTGTGTGTTGTCGGTGTGTGTGTGTGTGTGTTGTCGGTGTGTGTGTGTGTGTTGTCGGTGTGTGTGTGTGTGTGTTGTCGGTGTGTGTGTGTGTGTGTGTTGTCGATGTGTGCGTGTGTGTTTTGTCGGTGTGTGTGTGTGTGTTGTCGGTGTGTGTGTGTGTGTTGTGTGTGTGTGTGTTGTGTGTGTGTGTGTTGTCGGTGTGTGTGTGTGTGTGTGTGTTGTCGGTGTGTGTGTGTGTGTTGTCGGTGTGTGTGTGTGTGTGTGTGTGTTGTCGGTGTGTGTGTGTTGTCGGTGTGTGTGTGTGTGTTGTCGGTGTGTGTGTGTGTGTGTGTGTTGTCGGTGTGTGTGTGTGTGTGTTGTCGGTTTGTGTGTGTGTGTTGTCGGTGTTTGTGTGTTGTTGGTGTGTTTGTGTGTGTGTGTTGTCGCTGTGTGTGTGTGTGTGTTGTCGGTGTGTGTGTGTGTGTGTGTTGTGTGTGTGTGTGTTGTCGGTGTGTGTGTGTGTTGTCGGTGTGTGTGTGTGTATGTGTTGTCGGTGTGTGTGTGTGTGTGTGTTGTCGGTGTGTGTGTGTGTGTGTTGTCGGTGTGTGTGTGTGTGTGTTGTCGGTATGTGTGTGTGTGTGTGTGTTGTCGGTGTGTGTGTGTGTGTTGTCGGTGTGTGTGTGTGTTGTCGGTGTGTGTGTGTGTGTGTGTGTGTTGTCGGTGTGTGTGTGTTATCGGTGTGTGTGTTGTGTGTGTGTGTGTTGTCGGTGTGTGTGTGTGTGTGTTGTCGGTGTGTGTGTGTGTGTTGTCGGTGTGTGTGTGTGTTGTCGGTGTGTGTGTGTGTGTGTGTGTTGTCGGTGTGTGTGTGTGTTGTCGGTGTGTGTGTGTGTGTGTGTGTGTGTGTGTGTTGTCGGTGTATGTGTGTGTGTTGTCGGTGTGTGTGTGTGTGTGTTGTCGGTGTGTGTGTGTGTGTGTGTGTGTTGTCGGTGTGTATGTGTGTGTGTTGTCGGTGTGTGTGTGTGTGTGTGTTGTCGGTGTGTGTGTGTGTGTGTTGTCGGTGTGTGTGTGTGTGTGTGTTTGTGTTGTCGGTGTGTGTGTGTGTGTGTTGTGTGTGTGTTGTCGGTGTGTGTGGGTGTTGTCGGTGTGTGTGTGTGTGTGTTGTCGGTGTGTGTGTGTGTGTTGTCGGTGTGTGTGTGTGTTGTCGGTGTGTGTGTGTGTGTGTGTGTGTGTTGTGTGTGTGTGTGTTGTCGGTGTGTGTGTGTGTGTGTTGTCGGTGTGTGTGTGTGTGTTGTCGGTGTGTGTGTGTGTGTTGTCGGTGTGTGTGTGTGTTGTCGGTGTGTGTGTGTGTGTGTGTGTGTTGTCGGTGTGTGTGTGTTATCGGTGTGTGTGTTGTGTGTGTGTGTGTTGTCGGTGTGTGTGTGTGTGTGTTGTCGCTGTGTGTGTGTGTGTTGTCGGTGTGTGTGTGTGTTGTCGGTGTGTGTGTGTGTGTGTTGTCGGTGTGTGTGTGTGTTGTCGGTGTGTGTGTGTGTGTGTGTGTGTGTGTGTTGTCGGTGTATGTGTGTGTGTTGTCGGTGTGTGTGTGTGTGTGTTGTCGGTGTGTGTGTGTGTGTGTGTTGTCGGTGTGTATGTGTGTGTGTTGTCGGTGTGTGTGTGTGTGTGTGTTGTCGGTGTGTGTGTGTGTGTGTGTGTGTGTTGTCGGTGTGTGTGTGTGTGTGTGTTTGTGTTGTCGGTGTGTGTGTGTGTGTGTTGTGTGTGTGTTGTCGGTGTGTGTGGGTGTTGTCGGTGTGTGTGTGTGTGTGTTGTTGGTGTGTGTGTGTGTGTTGTCGGTGTGTGTGTGTGTTGTCGGTGTGTGTGTGTGTGTGTGTGTGTGTTGTGTGTGTGTGTGTTGTCGGTGTGTGTGTGTGTGTGTTGTCGGTGTGTGTGTGTGTGTTGTCGGTGTGTGTGTGTGTGTGTTGTCGGTGTGTGTGTGTGTGTGTGTGTTGTCGATGTGTGCGTGTGTGTTTTGTCGGTGTGTGTGTGTGTGTGTTGTCGGTGTGTGTGTGTGTGTTGTGTGTGTGTGTGTTGTGTGTGTGTGTGTTGTCGGTGTGTGTGTGTGTGTGTGTGTGTTGTCGGTGTGTGTGTGTGTGTTGTCGGTGTGTGTGTGTGTGTGTGTGTGTTGTCGGTGTGTGTGTGTTGTCGGTGTGTGTGTGTGTGTTGTCGGTGTGTGTGTGTGTGTGTGTGTTGTCGGTGTGTGTGTGTGTGTGTTGTCGGTTTGTGTGTGTGTGTTGTCGGTGTGTGTGTGTTGTTGGTGTGTTTGTGTGTGTGTGTTGTCGCTGTGTGTGTGTGTGTGTTGTCGGTGTGTGTGTGTGTGTGTTGTGTGTGTGTGTGTTGTCGGTGTGTGTGTGTGTTGTCGGTGTGTGTGTGTATGTGTTGTCGGTGTGTGTGTGTGTGTGTGTGTGTTGTCGGTGTGTGTGTGTGTGTGTGTTGTCGGTGTGTGTGTGTGTGTGTTGTCGGTATGTGTGTGTGTGTTTGTGTTGTCGGTGTGTGTGTGTGTGTTGTCGGTGTGTGTGTGTGTTGTCGGTGTGTGTGTGTGTGTTGTCGGTGTGTGTGTGTGTGTGTTGTCGGTGTGTGTGTGTGTGTGTTGTCGGTGTGTGTGTGTGTTGTCGGTGTGTGTGTGTGTGTGTGTGTGTGTGTGTGTTGTCGGTGTGTGTGTGTGTGTTGTCGATGTGTGTGTGTGTGTGTTGTCGGTGTGTGTGTGTGTGTGTTGTCGGTGTGTATGTGTGTGTGTTGTCAGTGTGTGTGTGTGTGTGTTGTCGGTGTGTGTGTGTTTATGTGTTGTCGGTGTGTGTGTGTGTGTGTTGTCGCTGTGTGTGTGTGTGTTGTCGGTGTGTGTGTGTGTTGTCGGTGTGTGTGTGTGTGTTGTCGGTGTGTGTGTGTGTGTGTGTTGTCGGTTTGTGTGTGTGTGTGTGTGTTGTCGGTGTGTGTGTGTGTGTTGCCGGTGTGTGTGTGTGTTGTCGGTGTGTGTGTGTGGGTTGTCGGTGTGTGTGTGTGTTGTCGGTGTGTGTGTGTGTGTGTGTGTGTGTGTTGTCGGTGTGTGTGTGTTGTCGGTGTGTGTGTGTGTGTGTGTTGTCGGTGTGTGTGTGTGTGTGTTGTCGGTGTGTGGGTGTGTGTGTTGTCAGTGTGTGTGTGTGTGTGTGTGTTGTCGGTGTGTGTGTGTGTGTGTTGTCGGAGTATGTGTGTGTGTGTTGTCGGGGTGTGTGTGTGTGTTGTCGGTGTGTGTGTGTGTGTGTTGTCAGTGTGTGTGTGTGTTGCTGGTGTTTGTGTGTGTGTGTGTTGTCGGTGTGTGTGTGTGTGTTGTCAGTGTGTGTGTGTGTGTGTTGTCGGTTTGTGTGTGTGTGTGTGTGTTGTCGGTGTGTGTGTGTTGCCGGTGTGTGTGTGTGTTGTCGGTGTGTGTGTGTGTGTTGTCGGTGTGTGTGTGTGTTGTCGGTGTGTGTGTGTGTGTGTGTGTGTTGTCGGTGTGTGTGTGTTGTCGGTGTGTGTGTGTGTGTGTGTTGTCGGTGTGTGTGTGTGTGTGTTGTCGGTGTGTGTGTGTGTGTTGTCGGTGTGTGTGTGTGTGTGTGTGTTGTCGGTGTGTGTGTGTGTGTTGTCGGTGTGTGTGTGTGTGTTGTCGGTGTGTGTGTGTGTGTTGTCGGTGTGTATGTGTGTGTGTTGTCAGTGTGTGTGTGTGTGTTTTGTCGGTGTGTGTGTGTTTATGTGTTGTCGGTGTGTGTGTGTGTGTGTGTTGTCGTTGTGTGTGTGTGTGTTGTCGGTGTGTGTGTGTGTTGTCGGTGTGTGTGTGTGTGTGTGTTGTCGGTGTGTGTGTGTGTGTGTGTTGTCGGTGTGTGTGTGTGTGTGTGTTGTCGGTGTGTGTGTGTGTGTGTGTTGTCGGTGTGTGTGTGGGTGTGTGTGTGTTGTGTGTGTGTGTGTTGTCGGTGTGTGTGTGTGTTGTCGGTGTGTGTGTGTGTGTTGTCGGTGTGTGTGTGTGTTGTCGGTGTGTGTGTGTGTGTGTGTGTTGTCGGTGTGTGTGTGTGTTGTCGGTGTGTGTGTGTGTGTGTGTGTGTGTGTGTGTTGTCGGTGTATGTGTGTGTGTTGTCGGTGTGTGTGTGTGTGTGTTGTCGGTGTGTGTGTGTGTGTGTGTTGTCGGTGTGTATGTGTGTGTGTTGTCGGTGTGTGTGTGTGTGTGTGTTGTCGGTGTGTGTGTGTGTGTGTGTTTGTGTTGTCGGTGTGTGTGTGTGTGTGTGTTTGTGTTGTCGGTGTGTGTGTGTGTGTGTTGTGTGTGTGTTGTCGGTGTGTGTGGGTGTTGTCGGTGTGTGTGTGTGTGTGTTGTCGGTGTGTGTGTGTGTGTTGTCGGTGTGTGTGTGTGTTGTCGGTGTGTGTGTGTGTGTGTGTGTGTGTTGTGTGTGTGTGTGTTGTCGGTGTGTGTGTGTGTGTGTTGTCGGTGTGTGTGTGTGTGTTGTCGGTGTGTGTGTGTGTTGTCGGTGTGTGTGTGTGTGTGTGTTGTCGATGTGTGCGTGTGTGTTTTGTCGGTGTGTGTGTGTGTGTGTTGTCGGTGTGTGTGTGTGTGTTGTGTGTGTGTGTGTTGTGTGTGTGTGTTGTCGGTGTGTGTGTGTGTGTGTGTGTGTTGTCGGTGTGTGTGTGTGTTGTCGGTGTGTGTGTGTGTGTGTGTGTTGTCGGTGTGTGTGTGTGTGTTGTCGGTGTGTGTGTTTGTGTGTGTGTTGTCGGTGTGTGTGTGTGTGTGTTGTCGGTTTGTGTGTGTGTGTTGTCGGTGTGTGTGTGTTGTTGGTGTGTTTGTGTGTGTGTGTTGTCGCTGTGTGTGTGTGTGTGTTGTCGGTGTGTGTGTGTGTGTGTTGTGTGTGTGTGTGTTGTCGGTGTGTGTGTGTGTTGTCGGTGTGTGTGTGTGTATGTTTTGTCGGTGTGTGTGTGTGTGTGTGTGTGTTGTCGGTGTGTGTGTGTGTGTGTTGTCGGTGTGTGTGTGTGTGTGTTGTCGGTATGTGTGTGTGTGTTTGTGTTGTCGGTGTGTGTGTGTGTGTTGTCGGTGTGTGTGTGTGTTGTCGGTGTGTGTGTGTGTGTTGTCGGTGTGTGTGTGTGTGTGTTGTCGGTGTGTGTGTGTGTGTGTTGTCGGTGTGTGTGTGTGTTGTCGGTGTGTGTGTGTGTGTGTGTGTGTGTGTGTTGTCGGTGTGTGTGTGTGTGTTGTCGATGTGTGTGTGTGTGTTGTCGGTGTGTGTGTGTGTGTTGTCGGTGTGTATGTGTGTGTGTTGTCAGTGTGTGTGTGTGTGTGTTGTCGGTGTGTGTGTGTTTATGTGTTGTCGGTGTGTGTGTGTGTGTGTTGTCGCTGTGTGTGTGTGTGTTGTCGGTGTGTGTGTGTGTTGTCGGTGTGTGTGTGTGTGTTGTCGGTGTGTGTGTGTGTGTGTTGTCGGTTTGTGTGTGTGTGTGTGTGTTGTCGGTGTGTGTGTGTGTGTTGCCGGTGTGTGTGTGTGTTGTCGGTGTTTGTGTGTGTGTTGTCGGTGTGTGTGTGTGTTGTCGGTGTGTGTGTGTGTGTGTGTGTGTGTGTGTTGTCGGTGTGTGTGTGTTGTCGGTGTGTGTGTGTGTGTGTTGTCGGTGTGTGTGTGTGTGTGTGTTGTCGGTGTGTGTGTGTGTGTGTTGTCAGTGTGTGTGTGTGTGTGTGTGTTGTCGGTGTGTGTGTGTGTGTGTTGTCGGTGTGTGTGTGTGTGTGTTGTCGGTGTGTGTGTGTGTGTTGTCGGTGTGTGTGTGTGTGTGTTGTCAGTGTGTGTGTGTGTGTGTTGTCGGTGTGTGTGTGTGTTGTGTGTGTGTGTGTTGTCGGTGTGTGTGTGTGTGTTGTTGGTGTGTGTGTGTGTGTGTTGTGTGTGTGTGTGTTGTCGGTGTGTGTGTGTGTGTGTTGTCGGTGTGTGTGTGTGTGTGTTGTCGGTGTGTGTGTGTGTGTGTGTTGTCGGTGTGTGTGTGTGTTGTCGGTGTGTGTGTGTGTGTGTTGTCGGTGTGTGTGTGTGTGTTGTCGGTGTGTGTGTGTGTGTTGTCGATGTGTGTGTGTGTGTTGTCGGTGTGTGTGTGTGTGCGTTGTGTGTGTGTGTGTTGTCGGTGTGTGTGTGTGTGTTGTTGGTGTGTGTGTGTGTGTGTTGTGTGTGTGTGTGTTGTCGGTGTGTGTGTGTGTGTGTGTTTGTGTTGTCGGTGTGTGTGTGTGTGTGTTGTGTGTGTGTTGTCGGTGTGTGTGGGTGTTGTCGGTGTGTGTGTGTGTGTGTTGTCGGTGTGTGTGTGTGTGTTGTCGGTGTGTGTGTGTGTTGTCGGTGTGTGTGTGTGTGTGTGTGTGTGTTGTTTGTGTGTGTGTTGTCGGTGTGTGTGTGTGTGTGTTGTCGGTGTGTGTGTGTGTGTTGTCGGTGTGTGTGTGTGTGTTGTCGGTGTGTGTGTGTGTTGTCGGTGTGTGTGTGTGTGTGTGTGTGTTGTCGGTGTGTGTGTGTGTGTGTTGTCGCTGTGTGTGTGTGTGTTGTCGGTGTGTGTGTGTTATCGGTGTGTGTGTTGTGTGTGTGTGTGTTGTCGGTGTGTGTGTGTGTGTGTTGTCGCTGTGTGTGTGTGTGTTGTCGGTGTGTGTGTGTGTTGTCGGTGTGTGTGTGTGTGTGTGTGTTGTCGGTGTGTGTGTGTGTTGTCGGTGTGTGTGTGTGTGTGTGTGTGTGTGTTGTCGGTGTATGTGTGTGTGTTGTCGGTGTGTGTGTGTGTGTGTTGTCGGTGTGTGTGTGTGTGTGTGTTGTCGGTGTGTATGTGTGTGTGTTGTCGGTGTGTGTGTGTGTGTGTGTTGTCGGTGTGTGTGTGTGTGTGTGTGTGTGTTGTCGGTGTGTGTGTGTGTGTGTGTTTGTGTTGTCGGTGTGTGTGTGTGTGTGTTGTGTGTGTGTTGTCGGTGTGTGTGGGTGTTGTCGGTGTGTGTGTGTGTGTTGTTGGTGTGTGTGTGTGTGTTGTCGGTGTGTGTGTGTGTTGTCGGTGTGTGTGTGTGTGTGTGTGTGTGTTGTGTGTGTGTGTGTTGTCGGTGTGTGTGTGTGTGTGTTGTCGGTGTGTGTGTGTGTGTTGTCGGTGTGTGTGTGTGTGTGTTGTCGGTGTGTGTGTGTGTGTGTGTGTTGTCGATGTGTGCGTGTGTGTTTTGTCGGTGTGTGTGTGTGTGTGTTGTCGGTGTGTGTGTGTGTGTTGTGTGTGTGTGTGTTGTGTGTGTGTGTGTTGTCGGTGTGTGTGTGTGTGTGTGTGTGTTGTCGGTGTGTGTGTGTGTGTTGTCGGTGTGTGTGTGTGTGTGTGTGTGTTGTCGGTGTGTGTGTGTTGTCGGTGTGTGTGTGTGTGTTGTCGGTGTGTGTGTGTGTGTGTGTGTTGTCGGTGTGTGTGTGTGTGTGTTGTCGGTTTGTGTGTGTGTGTTGTCGGTGTGTGTGTGTTGTTGGTGTGTTTGTGTGTGTGTGTTGTCGCTGTGTGTGTGTGTGTGTTGTCGGTGTGTGTGTGTGTGTGTTGTGTGTGTGTGTGTTGTCGGTGTGTGTGTGTGTTGTCGGTGTGTGTGTGTGTATGTGTTGTCGGTGTGTGTGTGTGTGTGTGTGTGTTGTCGGTGTGTGTGTGTGTGTGTGTTGTCGGTGTGTGTGTGTGTGTGTTGTCGGTATGTGTGTGTGTGTTTGTGTTGTCGGTGTGTGTGTGTGTGTTGTCGGTGTGTGTGTGTGTTGTCGGTGTGTGTGTGTGTGTTGTCGGTGTGTGTGTGTGTGTGTTGTCGGTGTGTGTGTGTGTGTGTTGTCGGTGTGTGTGTGTGTTGTCGGTGTGTGTGTGTGTGTGTGTGTGTGTGTGTTGTCGGTGTGTGTGTGTGTGTTGTCGATGTGTGTGTGTGTGTGTTGTCGGTGTGTGTGTGTGTGTTGTCGGTGTGTATGTGTGTGTGTTGTCAGTGTGTGTGTGTGTGTGTTGTCGGTGTGTGTGTGTTTATGTGTTGTCGGTGTGTGTGTGTGTGTGTTGTCGCTGTGTGTGTGTGTGTTGTCGGTGTGTGTGTGTGTTGTCGGTGTGTGTGTGTGTGTTGTCGGTGTGTGTGTGTGTGTGTGTTGTCGGTTTGTGTGTGTGTGTGTGTGTTGTCGGTGTGTGTGTGTGTGTTGCCGGTGTGTGTGTGTGTTGTCGGTGTGTGTGTGTGGGTTGTCGGTGTGTGTGTGTGTTGTCGGTGTGTGTGTGTGTGTGTGTGTGTGTGTTGTCGGTGTGTGTGTGTTGTCGGTGTGTGTGTGTGTGTGTGTTGTCGGTGTGTGTGTGTGTGTGTTGTCGGTGTGTGGGTGTGTGTGTTGTCAGTGTGTGTGTGTGTGTGTGTGTTGTCGGTGTGTGTGTGTGTGTGTTGTCGGAGTATGTGTGTGTGTGTTGTCGGGGTGTGTGTGTGTGTTGTCGGTGTGTGTGTGTGTGTGTTGTCAGTGTGTGTGTGTGTTGCTGGTGTTTGTGTGTGTGTGTGTTGTCGGTGTGTGTGTGTGTGTTGTCAGTGTGTGTGTGTGTGTGTTGTCGGTTTGTGTGTGTGTGTGTGTGTTGTCGGTGTGTGTGTGTTGCCGGTGTGTGTGTGTGTTGTCGGTGTGTGTGTGTGTGTTGTCGGTGTGTGTGTGTGTTGTCGGTGTGTGTGTGTGTGTGTGTGTGTTGTCGGTGTGTGTGTGTTGTCGGTGTGTGTGTGTGTGTGTGTTGTCGGTGTGTGTGTGTGTGTTGACGGTGTGTGTGTGTGTGTTGTCGGTGTGTGTGTGTGTGTGTGTGTTGTCGGTGTGTGTGTGTGTGTTGTCGGTGTGTGTGTGTGTGTTGTCGGTGTGTGTGTGTGTGTTGTCGGTGTGTATGTGTGTGTGTTGTCAGTGTGTGTGTGTGTGTTTTGTCGGTGTGTGTGTGTTTATGTGTTGTCGGTGTGTGTGTGTGTGTGTGTTGTCGTTGTGTGTGTGTGTGTTGTCGGTGTGTGTGTGTGTTGTCGGTGTGTGTGTGTGTGTGTGTTGTCGGTGTGTGTGTGTGTGTGTGTTGTCGGTGTGTGTGTGTGTGTGTGTTGTCGGTGTGTGTGTGTGTGTGTGTTGTCGGTGTGTGTGTGGGTGTGTGTGTGTTGTGTGTGTGTGTGTTGTCGGTGTGTGTGTGTGTGTGTTGTCGGTGTGTGTGTGTGTGTTGTCGGTGTGTGTGTGTGTTGTCGGTGTGTGTGTGTGTGTGTGTGTTGTCGGTGTGTGTGTGTGTTGTCGGTGTGTGTGTGTGTGTGTGTGTGTGTGTGTGTTGTCGGTGTATGTGTGTGTGTTGTCGGTGTGTGTGTGTGTGTGTTGTCGGTGTGTGTGTGTGTGTGTGTTGTCGGTGTGTATGTGTGTGTGTTGTCGGTGTGTGTGTGTGTGTGTGTTGTCGGTGTGTGTGTGTGTGTGTGTTTGTGTTGTCGGTGTGTGTGTGTGTGTGTGTTTGTGTTGTCGGTGTGTGTGTGTGTGTGTTGTGTGTGTGTTGTCGGTGTGTGTGGGTGTTGTCGGTGTGTGTGTGTGTGTGTTGTCGGTGTGTGTGTGTGTGTTGTCGGTGTGTGTGTGTGTTGTCGGTGTGTGTGTGTGTGTGTGTGTGTGTTGTGTGTGTGTGTGTTGTCGGTGTGTGTGTGTGTGTGTTGTCGGTGTGTGTGTGTTGTCGGTGTGTGTGTGTGTTGTCGGTGTGTGTGTGTGTGTGTGTTGTCGATGTGTGCGTGTGTGTTTTGTCGGTGTGTGTGTGTGTGTGTTGTCGGTGTGTGTGTGTGTGTTGTGTGTGTGTGTGTTGTGTGTGTGTGTTGTCGGTGTGTGTGTGTGTGTGTGTGTGTTGTCGGTGTGTGTGTGTGTTGTCGGTGTGTGTGTGTGTATGTTTTGTCGGTGTGTGTGTGTGTGTGTGTGTGTTGTCGGTGTGTGTGTGTGTGTGTTGTCGGTGTGTGTGTGTGTGTGTTGTCGGTATGTGTGTGTGTGTTTGTGTTGTCGGTGTGTGTGTGTGTGTTGTCGGTGTGTGTGTGTGTTGTCGGTGTGTGTGTGTGTGTTGTCGGTGTGTGTGTGTGTGTGTTGTCGGTGTGTGTGTGTGTGTGTTGTCGGTGTGTGTGTGTGTTGTCGGTGTGTGTGTGTGTGTGTGTGTGTGTGTGTGTGTTGTCGGTGTGTGTGTGTGTGTTGTCGATGTGTGTGTGTGTGTTGTCGGTGTGTGTGTGTGTGTTGTCGGTGTGTATGTGTGTGTGTTGTCAGTGTGTGTGTGTGTGTGTTGTCGGTGTGTGTGTGTTTATGTGTTGTCGGTGTGTGTGTGTGTGTGTTGTCGCTGTGTGTGTGTGTGTTGTCGGTGTGTGTGTGTGTTGTCGGTGTGTGTGTGTGTGTTGTCGGTGTGTGTGTGTGTGTGTTGTCGGTTTGTGTGTGTGTGTGTGTGTTGTCGGTGTGTGTGTGTGTGTTGCCGGTGTGTGTGTGTGTGTGTGTGTGTTGTCGGTGTGTGTGTGTGTGTGTTGTCGGTGTGTGTGTGTGTGTGTTGTCGGTATGTGTGTGTGTGTTTGTGTTGTCGGTGTGTGTGTGTGTGTTGTCGGTGTGTGTGTGTGTTGTCGGTGTGTGTGTGTGTGTTGTCGGTGTGTGTGTGTGTGTGTTGTCGGTGTGTGTGTGTGTTGTCGGTGTGTGTGTGTGTATGTTTTGTCGGTGTGTGTGTGTGTGTGTGTGTGTTGTCGGTGTGTGTGTGTGTGTGTTGTCGGTGTGTGTGTGTGTGTGTTGTCGGTATGTGTGTGTGTGTTTGTGTTGTCGGTGTGTGTGTGTGTGTTGTCGGTGTGTGTGTGTGTTGTCGGTGTGTGTGTGTGTGTTGTCGGTGTGTGTGTGTGTGTGTTGTCGGTGTGTGTGTGTGTGTGTTGTCGGTGTGTGTGTGTGTTGTCGGTGTGTGTGTGTGTGTGTGTGTGTGTGTGTGTGTTGTCGGTGTGTGTGTGTGTGTTGTCGATGTGTGTGTGTGTGTTGTCGGTGTGTGTGTGTGTGTTGTCGGTGTGTATGTGTGTGTGTTGTCAGTGTGTGTGTGTGTGTGTTGTCGGTGTGTGTGTGTTTATGTGTTGTCGGTGTGTGTGTGTGTGTGTTGTCGCTGTGTGTGTGTGTGTTGTCGGTGTGTGTGTGTGTTGTCGGTGTGTGTGTGTGTGTTGTCGGTGTGTGTGTGTGTGTGTTGTCGGTTTGTGTGTGTGTGTGTGTGTTGTCGGTGTGTGTGTGTGTGTTGCCGGTGTGTGTGTGTGTTGTCGGTGTTTGTGTGTGTGTTGTCGGTGTGTGTGTGTGTTGTCGGTGTGTGTGTGTGTGTGTGTGTGTGTGTGTTGTCGGTGTGTGTGTGTTGTCGGTGTGTGTGTGTGTGTGTTGTCGGTGTGTGTGTGTGTGTGTGTTGTCGGTGTGTGTGTGTGTGTGTTGTCAGTGTGTGTGTGTGTGTGTGTGTTGTCGGTGTGTGTGTGTGTGTGTTGTCGGTGTGTGTGTGTGTGTGTTGTCGGTGTGTGTGTGTGTGTTGTCGGTGTGTGTGTGTGTGTGTTGTCAGTGTGTGTGTGTGTTGCTGGTGTTTGTGTGTGTGTGTGTTGTCGGTGTGTGTGTGTGTGTTGTCGGTGTGTGTGTGTGTGTTGTCGGTGTGTGTGTGTTGTCGGTGTGTGTGTGTGTGTGTGTTGTCTGTGTGTGTGTGTGTGTGTGTGTTGTCGGTGTGTGTGTGTGTGTTGTCGGTGTGTGTGTGTGTGTTGTCGGTGTGTGTGTGTGTGTGTTGTCGGTGTGTATGTGTGTGTGTTGTCAGTGTGTGTGTGTGTGTGTTGTCGGTGTGTGTGTGTTTATGTGTTGTCGGTGTGTGTGTGTGTGTCTGTTGTCGGTGTGTGTGTGTGTGTTGTCGGTGTGTGTGTGTGTTGTCGGTGTGTGTGTGTTGTCGGTGTGTGTGTGTGTGTTGTTGGTGTGTGTGTGTGTGTGTGTGTTGTCGGTGTGTGTGTGTGTGTGTGTTGTCGGTGTGTGTGTGTGTGTTGTCGGTGTGTGTGTGGGTGTGTGTGTGTTGTGTGTGTGTGTGTTGTCGGTGTGTGTGTGTGTGTGTTGTCGGTGTGTGTGTGTTTGTTGTCGGTGTGTGTGTGTGTTGTCGGTGTGTGTGTGTGTGTGTGTGTTGTCGGTGTGTGTGTGTGTTGTCGGTGTGTGTGTGTGTGTGTGTGTGTGTGTGTGTGTTGTCGGTGTATGTGTGTGTGTTGTCGGTGTGTGTGTGTGTGTGTTGTCGGTGTGTGTGTGTGTGTGTGTTGTCGGTGTGTATGTGTGTGTGTTGTCGGTGTGTGTGTGTGTGTGTGTTGTCGGTGTGTGTGTGTGTGTGTGTTTGTGTTGTCGGTGTGTGTGTGTGTGTGTGTTTGTGTTGTCGGTGTGTGTGTGTGTGTGTTGTGTGTGTGTTGTCGGTGTGTGTGGGTGTTGTCGGTGTGTGTGTGTGTGTGTTGTCGGTGTGTGTGTGTGTTGTCGGTGTGTGTGTGTGTGTGTTGTCGGTGTGTGTGTGTGTGTGTGTTGTGTGTGTGTGTGTTGTCGGTGTGTGTGTGTGTGTGTTGTCGGTGTGTGTGTGTGTGTTGTCGGTGTGTGTGTGTGTTGTCGGTGTGTGTGTGTGTGTGTTGTCGATGTGTGCGTGTGTGTTTTGTCGGTGTGTGTGTGTGTGTGTTGTCGGTGTGTGTGTGTGTGTTGTGTGTGTGTGTGTTGTGTGTGTGTGTTGTCGGTGTGTGTGTGTGTGTGTGTGTTGTCGGTGTGCGTGTGTGTTGTCGGTGTGTGTGTGTGTGTGTGTGTGTTGTCGGTGTGTGTGTGTTGTCGGTGTGTGTGTGTGTGTTGTCGGTGTGTGTGTGTGTGTGTGTGTTGTCGGTGTGTGTGTGTGTGTTGTCGGTTTGTGTGTGTGTGTTGTCGGTGTGTGTGTGTTGTTGGTGTGTTTGTGTGTGTGTGTTGTCGCTGTGTGTGTGTGTGTGTTGTCGGTGTGTGTGTGTGTGTGTTGTGTGTGTGTGTGTTGTCGGTGTGTGTGTGTGTTGTCGGTGTGTGTGTGTGTATGTTTTGTCGGTGTGTGTGTGTGTGTGTGTGTGTGTTGTCGGTGTGTGTGTGTGTGTGTTGTCGGTGTGTGTGTGTGTGTGTTGTCGGTATGTGTGTGTGTGTTTGTGTTGTCGGTGTGTGTGTGTGTGTTGTCGGTGTGTGTGTGTGTTGTCGGTGTGTGTGTGTGTGTTGTCGGTGTGTGTGTGTGTGTGTTGTCGGTGTGTGTGTGTGTGTGTTGTCGGTGTGTGTGTGTGTTGTCGGTGTGTGTGTGTGTGTGTGTGTGTGTGTTGTCGGTGTGTGTGTGTGTGTTGTCGATGTGTGTGTGTGTGTTGTCGGTGTGTGTGTGTGTGTTGTCGGTGTGTATGTGTGTGTGTTGTCAGTGTGTGTGTGTGTGTGTTGTCGGTGTGTGTGTGTTTATGTGTTGTCGGTGTGTGTGTGTGTGTGTTGTCGCTGTGTGTGTGTGTGTTGTCGGTGTGTGTGTGTGTTGTCGGTGTGTGTGTGTGTGTGTTGTCGGTGTGTGTGTGTGTGTGTTGTCGGTTTGTGTGTGTGTGTGTGTGTTGTCGGTGTGTGTGTGTGTGTTGCCGGTGTGTGTGTGTGTTGTCGGTGTTTGTGTGTGTGTTGTCGGTGTGTGTGTGTGTTGTCGGTGTGTGTGTGTGTGTGTGTGTGTGTGTTGTCGGTGTGTGTGTGTTGTCGGTGTGTGTGTGTGTGTGTGTTGTCGGTGTGTGTGTGTGTGTGTGTTGTCGGTGTGTGTGTGTGTGTGTGTTGTCAGTGTGTGTGTGTGTGTGTGTGTTGTCGGTGTGTGTGTGTGTGTGTTGTCGGTGTGTGTGTGTGTGTGTTGTCGGTGTGTGTGTGTGTGTTGTCGGTGTGTGTGTGTGTGTGTTGTCAGTGTGTGTGTGTGTTGCTGGTGTTTGTGTGTGTGTGTGTTGTCGGTGTGTGTGTGTTGTCGGTGTGTGTGTGTGTGTTGTCGGTGTGTGTGTGTTGTCGGTGTGTGTGTGTGTGTGTGTTGTCTGTGTGTGTGTGTGTGTGTGTGTTGTCGGTGTGTGTGTGTGTGTTGTCGGTGTGTGTGTGTGTGTTGTCGGTGTGTGTGTGTGTGTGTTGTCGGTGTGTATGTGTGTGTGTTGTCAGTGTGTGTGTGTGTGTGTTGTCGGTGTGTGTGTGTTTATGTGTTGTCGGTGTGTGTGTGTGTGTCTGTTGTCGGTGTGTGTGTGTGTGTTGTCGGTGTGTGTGTGTGTTGTCGGTGTGTGTGTGTTGTCGGTGTGTGTGTGTGTGTTGTCGGTGTGTGTGTGTGTGTGTGTGTTGTCGGTGTGTGTGTGTGTGTGTGTTGTCGGTGTGTGTGTGTGTTGTCGGTGTGTGTGTGGGTGTGTGTGTGTTGTGTGTGTGTGTGTTGTCCGTGTGTGTGTGTGTGTGTGTTGTCGGTGTGTGTGTGTGTGTTGTCGGTGTGTGTGTGTGTTGTCGGTGTGTGTGTGTGTGTGTGTGTTGTCGGTGTGTGTGTGTGTGTTGTCGGTGTGTGTGTGTGTGTTGTCGGTGTGTGTGTGTGTGTGTGTTGTCGGTGTGTTGTGTGTGTGTGTGTTGTCGGTGTGTGTGTGTGTTGTCGGTGTGTGTGTGTGTGTGTGTTGTCGGTGTGTGTGTGTGTGTTGTCGGTGTGTGTGTGTGTGTTGTCGGTGTGTGTGTGTGTGTTGTCGGTGTGTTTGTGTGTGTGTGTTGTCGCTGTGTGTGTGTTGTCGGTGTGTGTGTGTGTGTGTGTTGTCGGTTTGTGTGTGTGTGTTGTCGGTGTGTGTGTGTTGTCGGTGTGTTTGTGTGTGTGTGTTGTCGCTGTGTGTGTGTGTGTGTGTTGTCGGTGTGTGTGTGTGTGTGTTGTGTGTGTGTGTGTGTTGTCGGTGTGTGTGTGTGTTGTCGGTGTGTGTGTGTGTATGTGTTGTCGGTGTGTGTGTGTGTGTGTGTGTGTTGTCGGTGTGTGTGTGTGTGTGTTGTCGGTGTGTGTGTGTGTGTGTTGTCGGTATGTGTGTGTGTGTTTGTGTTGTCGGTGTGTGTGTGTGTGTTGTGTGTGTGTGTGTTGTCGGTGTGTGTGTGTGTTGTCGGTGTGTGTGTGTGTGTGTTGACGGTGTGTGTGTGTGTGTTGTCGGTGTGTGTGTGTGTGTGTTGTCGATGTCTGCGTGTGTGTTTTGGCGGTGTGTGTGTGTGTGTGTTGTCGGTGTGTGTGTGTGTGTTGTGTGTGTGTGTGTTGTGTGTGTGTGTGTTGTCGGTGTGTGTGTGTGTGTGTGTGTGTTGTCGGTGTGTGTGTGTGTGTTGTCGGTGTGTGTGTGTTGTTGGTGTGTTTGTGTGTGTGTGTTGTCGCTGTGTGTGTGTGTGTGTTGTCGGTGTGTGTGTGTGTGTGTTGTGTGTGTGTGTGTTGTCGGTGTGTGTGTGTGTTGTCGGTGTGTGTGTGTGTATGTGTTGTCGGTGTGTGTGTGTGTGTGTGTGTGTTGTCGGTGTGTGTGTGTGTGTGTTGTCGGTGTGTGTGTGTGTGTGTTGTCGGTGTGTGTGTGTGTGTTGTCGGTGTGTGTGTGTGTTGTCGGTGTGTGTGTGTGTGTTGTCGGTGTGTGTGTGTGTGTGTTGTCGGTGTGTGTGTGTGTGTGTTGTCGGTGTGTGTGAGTGTTGTCGGTGTTTGTGTGTGTGTGTGTGTGTGTGTGTTGTCGGTGTGTGTGTGTTTGTTGTCGATGTGTGTGTGTGTGTGTTGTCGGTGTGTGTGTGTGTGTTGTCGGTGTGTATGTGTGTGTGTTGTCAGTGTGTGTGTGTGTGTGTTGTCGGTGTGTGTGTGTTTATGTGTTGTCGGTGTGTGTGTGTGTGTGTTGTCTCTGTGTGTGTGTGTGTTGTCGGTGTGTGTGTGTGTTGTCGGTGTGTGTGTGTGTGTTGTCGGTGTGTGTGTGTGTGTGTTGTCGGTTTGTGTGTGTGTGTGTGTGTTGTCGGTGTGTGTGTGTGTTGCCGGTGTGTGTGTGTGTTGTCGGTGTGTGTGTGTGTGTTGTCGGTGTGTGTGTGTGTTGTCGGTGTGTGTGTGTGTGTGTGTGTGTGTGTTGTCGGTGTGTGTGTGTTGTCGGTGTGTGTGTGTGTGTGTGTTGTTGGTGTGTGTGTGTGTGTGTTGTCGGTGTGTGTGTGTGTGTGTTGTCAGTGTGTGTGTGTGTGTGTGTGTTGTCGGTGTGTGTGTGTGTGTGTTGTCGGTGTGTGTGTGTGTGTGTTGTCGGTGTGTGTGTGTGTGTTGTCGGTGTGTGTGTGTGTGTGTTGTCAGTGTGTGTGTGTGTTGCTGGTGTTTGTGTGTGTGTGTGTTGTCGGTGTGTGTGTGTGTGTTGTCAGTGTGTGTGTGTGTGTGTTGTCGGTTTGTGTGTGTGTGTGTGTGTTGTCGGTGTGTGTGTGTTGCCGGTGTGTGTGTGTGTTGTCGGTGTGTGTGTGTGTGTTGTCGGTGTGTGTGTGTGTGTGTGTTGTCGGTGTGTGTGTGTGTGTGTTGTCGGTGTGTGTGTGTGTGTTGTCGGTGTGTGTGTGTGTGTGTGTGTTGTCGGTGTGTGTGTGTGTGTTGTCGGTGTGTGTGTGTGTGTTGTCGGTGTGTGTGTGTGTGTTGTCGGTGTGTATGTGTGTGTGTTGTCAGTGTGTGTGTGTGTGTTTTGTCGGTGTGTGTGTGTTTATGTGTTGTCGGTGTGTGTGTGTGTGTGTGTTGTCGTTGTGTGTGTGTGTGTTGTCGGTGTGTGTGTGTGTTGTCGGTGTGTGTGTGTGTGTGTGTTGTCGGTGTGTGTGTGTGTGTGTGTTGTCGGTGTGAGTGTGTGTGTGTGTTGTCGGTGTGTGTGTGTGTGTGTGTTGTCGGTGTGTGTGTGGGTGTGTGTGTGTTGTGTGTGTGTGTGTTGTCGGTGTGTGTGTGTGTGTGTTGTCGGTGTGTGTGTGTGTGTTGTCGGTGTGTGTGTGTGTTGTCGGTGTGTGTGTGTGTGTGTGTGTTGTCGGTGTGTGTGTGTGTTGTCGGTGTGTGTGTGTGTGTGTATGTGTGTGTTGTCGGTGTATGTGTGTGTGTTGTCGGTGTGTGTGTGTGTGTGTTGTCGGTGTGTGTGTGTGTGTGTGTTGTCGGTGTGTATGTGTGTGTGTTGTCGGTGTGTGTGTGTGTGTGTGTTGTCGGTGTGTGTGTGTGTGTGTGTTTGTGTTGTCGGTGTGTGTGTGTGTGTGTGTTTGTGTTGTCGGTGTGTGTGTGTGTGTGTTGTGTGTGTGTTGTCGGTGTGTGTGGGTGTTGTCGGTGTGTGTGTGTGTGTTGTCGGTGTGTGTGTGTGTGTTGTCGGTGTGTGTGTGTGTTGTCGGTGTGTGTGTGTGTGTGTGTGTGTGTTGTGTGTGTATGTGTTGTCGGTGTGTGTGTGTGTGTGTTGTCGGTGTGTGTGTGTGTGTTGTCGGTGTGTGTGTGTGTTGTCGGTGTGTGTGTGTGTGTGTGTTGTCGATGTGTGCGTGTGTGTTTTGTCGGTGTGTGTGTGTGTGTGTTGTCGGTGTGTGTGTGTGTGTTGTGTGTGTGTGTGTTGTGTGTGTGTGTTGTCGGTGTGTGTGTGTGTGTGTGTGTTGTCGGTGTGTGTGTGTTGTCGGTGTGTGTGTGTGTGTGTGTGTTGTCGGTGTGTGTGTGTTGTCGGTGTGTGTGTGTGTGTTGTCGGTGTGTGTGTGTGTGTGTGTGTTGTCGGTGTGTGTGTGTGTGTGTTGTCGGTTTGTGTGTGTGTGTTGTCGGTGTGTGTGTGTTGTTGGTGTGTTTGTGTGTGTGTGTTGTCGCTGTGTGTGTGTGTGTGTTGTCGGTGTGTGTGTGTGTGTGTTGTGTGTGTGTGTGTTGTCGGTGTGTGTGTGTGTTGTCGGTGTGTGTGTGTGTATGTTTTGTCGGTGTGTGTGTGTGTGTGTGTGTGTGTTGTCGGTGTGTGTGTGTGTGTGTTGTCGGTATGTGTGTGTGTGTTTGTGTTGTCGGTGTGTGTGTGTGTGTTGTCGGTGTGTGTGTGTGTTGTCGGTGTGTGTGTGTGTGTTGTCGGTGTGTGTGTGTGTGTGTTGTCGGTGTGTGTGTGTGTGTGTTGTCGGTGTGTGTGTGTGTTGTCGGTGTGTGTGTGTGTGTGTGTGTGTGTGTGTGTGTGTGTTGTCGGTGTGTGTGTGTGTGTGTTGTCGATGTGTGTGTGTGTGTGTTGTCGGTGTGTGTGTGTGTGTTGTCGGTGTGTATGTGTGTGTGTTGTCAGTGTGTGTGTGTGTGTGTGTTGTCGGTGTGTGTGTGTTTTTGTGTTGTCGGTGTGTGTGTGTGTGTGTTGTCGCTGTGTGTGTGTGTGTTGTCGGTGTGTGTGTGTGTTGTCGGTGTGTGTGTGTGTGTTGTCGGTGTGTGTGTGTGTTTGTTGTCGGTTTGTGTGTGTGTGTGTGTGTTGTCGGTGTGTGTGTGTGTGTTGCCGGTGTGTGTGTGTGTTGTCGGTGTGTGTGTGTGTGTTGTCGGTGTGTGTGTGTGTTGTCGGTGTGTGTGTGTGTGTGTGTGTGTGTGTTGTCGGTGTGTGTGTGTTGTCGGTGTGTGTGTGTGTGTGTGTTGTCGGTGTGTGTGTGTGTGTGTTGTCGGTGTGTGTGTGTGTGTGTTGTCAGTGTGTGTGTGTGTGTGTGTGTTGTCGGTGTGTGTGTGTGTGTGTTGTCGGTGTGTGTGTGTGTGTGTTGTCGGTGTGTGTGTGTGTGTTGTCGGTGTGTGTGTGTGTGTGTTGTCAGTGTGTGTGTGTGTTGCTGGTGTTTGTGTGTGTGTGTGTTGTCGGTGTGTGTGTGTGTGTTGTCAGTGTGTGTGTGTGTGTGTTGTCGGTTTGTGTGTGTGTGTGTGTGTTGTCGGTGTGTGTGTGTTGCCGGTGTGTGTGTGTGTTGTCGGTGTGTGTGTGTGTGTTGTCGGTGTGTGTGTGTGTGTGTGTTGTCGGTGTGTGTGTGTGTGTGTTGTCGGTGTGTGTGTGTGTGTTGTCGGTGTGTGTGTGTGTGTGTGTGTTGTCGGTGTGTGTGTGTGTGTTGTCGGTGTGTGTGTGTGTGTTGTCGGTGTGTGTGTGTGTGTTGTCGGTGTGTATGTGTGTGTGTTGTCAGTGTGTGTGTGTGTGTTTTGTCGGTGTGTGTGTGTTTATGTGTTGTCGGTGTGTGTGTGTGTGTGTGTTGTCGTTGTGTGTGTGTGTGTTGTCGGTGTGTGTGTGTGTTGTCGGTGTGTGTGTGTGTGTGTGTTGTCGGTGTGTGTGTGTGTGTGTGTTGTAGGTGTGAGTGTGTGTGTGTGTTGTCGGTGTGTGTGTGTGTGTGTGTTGTCGGTGTGTGTGTGGGTGTGTGTGTGTTGTGTGTGTGTGTGTTGTCGGTGTGTGTGTGTGTGTGTTGTCGGTGTGTGTGTGTGTGTTGTCGGTGTGTGTGTGTGTTGTCGGTGTGTGTGTGTGTGTGTGTGTTGTCGGTGTGTGTGTGTGTTGTCGGTGTGTGTGTGTGTGTGTGTGTGTGTGTTGTCGGTGTATGTGTGTGTGTTGTCGGTGTGTGTGTGTGTGTGTTGTCGGTGTGTGTGTGTGTGTGTGTTGTCGGTGTGTATGTGTGTGTGTTGTCGGTGTGTGTGTGTGTGTGTGTTGTCGGTGTGTGTGTGTGTGTGTGTTTGTGTTGTCGGTGTGTGTGTGTGTGTTTGTGTTGTCGGTGTGTGTGTGTGTGTGTTGTGTGTGTGTTGTCGGTGTGTGTGGGTGTTGTCGGTGTGTGTGTGTGTGTTGTCGGTGTGTGTGTGTGTGTTGTCGGTGTGTGTGTGTGTTGTCGGTGTGTGTGTGTGTGTGTGTGTGTGTTGTGTGTGTATGTGTTGTCGGTGTGTGTGTGTGTGTGTTGTCGGTGTGTGTGTGTGTGTTGTCGGTGTGTGTGTGTGTTGTCGGTGTGTGTGTGTGTGTGTTGTCGGTGTGTGTGTGTGTGTTGTCGGTGTGTGTGTGTGTTGTCGATGTGTGCGTGTGTGTTTTGTCGGTGTGTGTGTGTGTGTGTTGTCGGTGTGTGTGTGTGTGTTGTGTGTGTGTGTGTTGTGTGTGTGTGTTGTCGGTGTGTGTGTGTGTGTGTGTGTTGTCGGTGTGTGTGTGTTGTCGGTGTGTGTGTGTGTGTGTGTGTTGTCGGTGTGTGTGTGTTGTCGGTGTGTGTGTGTGTGTTGTCGGTGTGTGTGTGTGTGTGTGTGTTGTCGGTGTGTGTGTGTGTGTGTTGTCGGTTTGTGTGTGTGTGTTGTCGGTGTGTGTGTGTTGTTGGTGTGTTTGTGTGTGTGTGTTGTCGCTGTGTGTGTGTGTGTGTTGTCGGTGTGTGTGTGTGTGTGTTGTGTGTGTGTGTGTTGTCGGTGTGTGTGTGTGTTGTCGGTGTGTGTGTGTGTATGTTTTGTCGGTGTGTGTGTGTGTGTGTGTGTGTGTTGTCGGTGTGTGTGTGTGTGTGTTGTCGGTGTGTGTGTGTGTTGTCGGTATGTGTGTGTGTGTTTGTGTTGTCGGTGTGTGTGTGTGTGTTGTCGGTGTGTGTGTGTGTTGTCGGTGTGTGTGTGTGTGTTGTCGGTGTGTGTGTGTGTGTGTTGTCGGTGTGTGTGTGTGTGTGTTGTCGGTGTGTGTGTGTGTTGTCGGTGTGTGTGTGTGTGTGTGTGTGTGTGTGTGTGTTGTCGGTGTGTGTGTGTGTGTGTTGTCGATGTGTGTGTGTGTGTGTTGTCGGTGTGTGTGTGTGTGTTGTCGGTGTGTATGTGTGTGTGTTGTCAGTGTGTGTGTGTGTGTGTGTTGTCGGTGTGTGTGTGTTTTTGTGTTGTCGGTGTGTGTGTGTGTGTGTTGTCGCTGTGTGTGTGTGTGTTGTCGGTGTGTGTGTGTGTTGTCGGTGTGTGTGTGTGTGTTGTCGGTGTGTGTGTGTGTTTGTTGTCGGTTTGTGTGTGTGTGTGTGTGTTGTCGGTGTGTGTGTGTGTGTTGCCGGTGTGTGTGTGTGTTGTCGGTGTTTGTGTGTGTGTTGTCGGTGTGTGTGTGTGTTGTCGGTGTGTGTGTGTGTGTGTGTGTGTGTGTTGTCGGTGTGTGTGTGTTGTCGGTGTGTGTTTGTGTGTGTGTTGTCGGTGTGTGTGTGTGTGTGTGTTGTCGGTGTGTGTGTGTGTGTGTTGTCAGTGTGTGTGTGTGTGTGTGTGTGTTGTCGGTGTGTGTGTGTGTGTGTTGTCGGTGTGTGTGTGTGTGTGTTGTCGGTGTGTGTGTGTGTGTTGTCGGTGTGTGTGTGTGTGTGTTGTCAGTGTGTGTGTGTGTTGCTGGTGTTTGTGTGTGTGTGTGTTGTCGGTGTGTGTGTGTGTTGTCGGTGTATGTGTGTGTGTTGTCGGTGTGTGTGTGTTGTCGGTGTGTGTGTGTGTGTGTGTTGTCTGTGTGTGTGTGTGTGTGTGTGTGTTGTCGGTGTGTGTGTGTGTGTTGTCGGTGTGTGTGTGTGTGTTGTCGGTGTGTGTGTGTGTGTGTTGTCGGTGTGTATGTGTGTGTGTTGTCAGTGTGTGTGTGTGTGTGTTGTCGGTGTGTGTGTGTTTATGTGTTGTCGGTGTGTGTGTGTGTGTGTGTTGTCGGTGTGTGTGTGTGTGTTGTCGGTGTGTGTGTGTGTTGTCGGTGTGTGTGTGTTGTCGGTGTGTGTGTGTGTGTTGTCGGTGTGTGTGTGTGTGTGTGTGTGTTGTCGGTGTGTGTGTGTGTGTGTGTTGTCGGTGTGTGTGTGTGTTGTCGGTGTGTGTGTGGGTGTGTGTGTGTTGTGTATGTGTGTGTTGTCCGTGTGTGTGTGTGTGTGTTGTCGGTGTGTGTGTGTGTGTTGTCGGTGTGTGTGTGTGTGTGTTGTCGGTGTGTGTGTGTGTGTGTGTGTGTTGTCGGTGTGTGTGTGTGTGTTGTCGGTGTGTGTGTGTGTGTGTTGTCGGTGTGTGTGTGTGTGTGTGTTGTCGGTGTGTGTGTGGGTGTGTGTGTGTTGTGTGTGTGTGTGTTGTCGGTGTGTGTGTGTGTGTGTTGTCGGTGTGTGTGTGTGTGTTGTCGGTGTGTGTGTGTGTTGTCGGTGTGTGTGTGTGTGTGTGTGTGTTGTCGGTGTGTGTGTGTGTGTGTTGTCGGTTTGTGTGTGTGTGTTGTCGGTGTGTGTGTGTTGTTGGTGTGTTTGTGTGTGTGTGTTGTCGCTGTGTGTGTGTGTGTGTTGTCGGTGTGTGTGTGTGTGTGTTGTGTGTGTGTGTGTTGTCGGTGTGTGTGTGTGTTGTCGGTGTGTGTGTGTGTATGTTTTGTCGGTGTGTGTGTGTGTGTGTGTGTGTTGTCGGTGTGTGTGTGTGTGTGTTGTCGGTGTGTGTGTGTGTGTGTTGTCGGTATGTGTGTGTGTGTTTGTGTTGTCGGTGTGTGTGTGTGTGTTGTCGGTGTGTGTGTGTGTTGTCGGTGTGTGTGTGTGTGTTGTCGGTGTGTGTGTGTGTGTGTTGTCGGTGTGTGTGTGTGTGTGTTGTCGGTGTGTGTGTGTGTTGTCGGTGTGTGTGTGTGTGTGTGTGTGTGTGTGTTGTCGGTGTGTGTGTGTGTGTTGTCGATGTGTGTGTGTGTGTTGTCGGTGTGTGTGTGTGTGTTGTCGGTGTGTATGTGTGTGTGTTGTCAGTGTGTGTGTGTGTGTGTTGTCGGTGTGTGTGTGTTTATGTGTTGTCGGTGTGTGTGTGTGTGTGTTGTCGCTGTGTGTGTGTGTGTTGTCGGTGTGTCTGTGTGTTGTCGGTGTGTGTGTGTGTGTTGCCGGTGTGTGTGTGTGTTGTCGGTGTTTGTGTGTGTGTTGTCGGTGTGTGTGTGTGTTGTCGGTGTGTGTGTGTGTGTGTGTGTGTGTGTGTTGTCGGTGTGTGTGTGTTGTCGGTGTGTGTGTGTGTGTGTTGTCGGTGTGTGTGTGTGTGTGTGTTGTCGGTGTGTGTGTGTGTGTGTTGTCAGTGTGTGTGTGTGTGTGTGTGTTGTCGGTGTGTGTGTGTGTGTGTTGTCGGTGTGTGTGTGTGTGTGTTGTCGGTGTGTGTGTGTGTGTTGTCGGTGTGTGTGTGTGTGTGTTGTCAGTGTGTGTGTGTGTGTGTTGTCGGTGTGTGTGTGTGTTGTGTGTGTGTGTGTTGTCGGTGTGTGTGTGTGTGTTGTTGGTGTGTGTGTGTGTGTGTTGTGTGTGTGTGTGTTGTCGGTGTGTGTGTGTGTGTGTTGTCGGTGTGTGTGTGTGTGTGTTGTCGGTGTGTGTGTGTGTGTGTGTTGTCGGTGTGTGTGTGTGTTGTCGGTGTGTGTGTGTGTGTGTTGTCGGTGTGTGTGTGTGTGTTGTCGGTGTGTGTGTGTGTGTTGTCGATGTGTGTGTGTGTGTTGTCGGTGTGTGTGTGTGTGCGTTGTGTGTGTGTGTGTTGTCGGTGTGTGTGTGTGTGTTGTTGGTGTGTGTGTGTGTGTGTTGTGTGTGTGTGTGTTGTCGGTGTGTGTGTGTGTGTGTGTTTGTGTTGTCGGTGTGTGTGTGTGTGTGTTGTGTGTGTGTTGTCGGTGTGTGTGGGTGTTGTCGGTGTGTGTGTGTGTGTGTTGTCGGTGTGTGTGTGTGTGTTGTCGGTGTGTGTGTGTGTTGTCGGTGTGTGTGTGTGTGTGTGTGTGTTGTGTGTGTGTGTGTTGTCGGTGTGTGTGTGTGTGTGTTGTCGGTGTGTGTGTGTGTGTTGTCGGTGTGTGTGTGTGTGTTGTCGGTGTGTGTGTGTGTTGTCGGTGTGTGTGTGTGTGTGTGTGTGTTGTCGGTGTGTGTGTGTTATCGGTGTGTGTGTTGTGTGTGTGTGTGTTGTCGGTGTGTGTGTGTGTGTGTTGTCGCTGTGTGTGTGTGTGTTGTCGGTGTGTGTGTGTGTTGTCGGTGTGTGTGTGTGTGTGTGTGTTGTCGGTGTGTGTGTGTGTTGTCGGTGTGTGTGTGTGTGTGTGTGTGTGTGTTGTCGGTGTATGTGTGTGTGTTGTCGGTGTGTGTGTGTGTGTGTTGTCGGTGTGTGTGTGTGTGTGTGTTGTCGGTGTGTATGTGTGTGTGTTGTCGGTGTGTGTGTGTGTGTGTGTTGTCGGTGTGTGTGTGTGTGTGTGTGTGTGTTGTCGGTGTGTGTGTGTGTGTGTGTTTGTGTTGTCGGTGTGTGTGTGTGTGTGTTGTGTGTGTGTTGTCGGTGTGTGTGGGTGTTGTCGGTGTGTGTGTGTGTGTTGTTGGTGTGTGTGTGTGTGTTGTCGGTGTGTGTGTGTGTTGTCGGTGTGTGTGTGTGTGTGTGTGTGTGTGTTGTGTGTGTGTGTGTTGTCGGTGTGTGTGTGTGTGTGTTGTCGGTGTGTGTGTGTGTGTTGTCGGTGTGTGTGTGTGTTGTCGGTGTGTGTGTGTGTGTGTGTGTTGTCGATGTGTGCGTGTGTGTTTTGTCGGTGTGTGTGTGTGTGTGTTGTCGGTGTGTGTGTGTGTGTTGTGTGTGTGTGTGTTGTGTGTGTGTGTGTTGTCGGTGTGTGTGTGTGTGTGTGTGTGTTGTCGGTGTGTGTGTGTGTGTTGTCGGTGTGTGTGTGTGTGTGTGTGTGTTGTCGGTGTGTGTGTGTTGTCGGTGTGTGTGTGTGTGTTGTCGGTGTGTGTGTGTGTGTGTGTGTTGTCGGTGTGTGTGTGTGTGTGTTGTCGGTTTGTGTGTGTGTGTTGTCGGTGTGTGTGTGTTGTTGGTGTGTTTGTGTGTGTGTGTTGTCGCTGTGTGTGTGTGTGTGTTGTCGGTGTGTGTGTGTGTGTGTTGTGTGTGTGTGTGTTGTCGGTGTGTGTGTGTGTTGTCGGTGTGTGTGTGTGTATGTGTTGTCGGTGTGTGTGTGTGTGTGTGTGTGTTGTCGGTGTGTGTGTGTGTGTGTGTTGTCGGTGTGTGTGTGTGTGTGTTGTCGGTATGTGTGTGTGTGTTTGTGTTGTCGGTGTGTGTGTGTGTGTTGTCGGTGTGTGTGTGTGTTGTCGGTGTGTGTGTGTGTGTTGTCGGTGTGTGTGTGTGTGTGTTGTCGGTGTGTGTGTGTGTGTGTTGTCGGTGTGTGTGTGTGTTGTCGGTGTGTGTGTGTGTGTGTGTGTGTGTGTGTTGTCGGTGTGTGTGTGTGTGTTGTCGATGTGTGTGTGTGTGTGTTGTCGGTGTGTGTGTGTGTGTTGTCGGTGTGTATGTGTGTGTGTTGTCAGTGTGTGTGTGTGTGTGTTGTCGGTGTGTGTGTGTTTATGTGTTGTCGGTGTGTGTGTGTGTGTGTTGTCGCTGTGTGTGTGTGTGTTGTCGGTGTGTGTGTGTGTTGTCGGTGTGTGTGTGTGTGTTGTCGGTGTGTGTGTGTGTGTGTGTTGTCGGTTTGTGTGTGTGTGTGTGTGTTGTCGGTGTGTGTGTGTGTGTTGCCGGTGTGTGTGTGTGTTGTCGGTGTGTGTGTGTGGGTTGTCGGTGTGTGTGTGTGTTGTCGGTGTGTGTGTGTGTGTGTGTGTGTGTGTTGTCGGTGTGTGTGTGTTGTCGGTGTGTGTGTGTGTGTGTGTTGTCGGTGTGTGTGTGTGTGTGTTGTCGGTGTGTGGGTGTGTGTGTTGTCAGTGTGTGTGTGTGTGTGTGTGTTGTCGGTGTGTGTGTGTGTGTGTTGTCGGAGTATGTGTGTGTGTGTTGTCGGGGTGTGTGTGTGTGTTGTCGGTGTGTGTGTGTGTGTGTTGTCAGTGTGTGTGTGTGTTGCTGGTGTTTGTGTGTGTGTGTGTTGTCGGTGTGTGTGTGTGTGTTGTCAGTGTGTGTGTGTGTGTGTTGTCGGTTTGTGTGTGTGTGTGTGTGTTGTCGGTGTGTGTGTGTTGCCGGTGTGTGTGTGTGTTGTCGGTGTGTGTGTGTGTGTTGTCGGTGTGTGTGTGTGTTGTCGGTGTGTGTGTGTGTGTGTGTGTGTTGTCGGTGTGTGTGTGTTGTCGGTGTGTGTGTGTGTGTGTGTTGTCGGTGTGTGTGTGTGTGTGTGTTGACGGTGTGTGTGTGTGTGTTGTCGGTGTGTGTGTGTGTGTGTGTGTTGTCGGTGTGTGTGTGTGTGTTGTCGGTGTGTGTGTGTGTGTTGTCGGTGTGTGTGTGTGTGTTGTCGGTGTGTATGTGTGTGTGTTGTCAGTGTGTGTGTGTGTGTTTTGTCGGTGTGTGTGTGTTTATGTGTTGTCGGTGTGTGTGTGTGTGTGTGTTGTCGTTGTGTGTGTGTGTGTTGTCGGTGTGTGTGTGTGTTGTCGGTGTGTGTGTGTGTGTGTGTTGTCGGTGTGTGTGTGTGTGTGTGTTGTCGGTGTGTGTGTGTGTGTGTGTTGTCGGTGTGTGTGTGTGTGTGTGTTGTCGGTGTGTGTGTGGGTGTGTGTGTGTTGTGTGTGTGTGTGTTGTCGGTGTGTGTGTGTGTGTGTTGTCGGTGTGTGTGTGTGTGTTGTCGGTGTGTGTGTGTGTTGTCGGTGTGTGTGTGTGTGTGTGTGTTGTCGGTGTGTGTGTGTGTTGTCGGTGTGTGTGTGTGTGTGTGTGTGTGTGTGTGTTGTCGGTGTATGTGTGTGTGTTGTCGGTGTGTGTGTGTGTGTGTTGTCGGTGTGTGTGTGTGTGTGTGTTGTCGGTGTGTATGTGTGTGTGTTGTCGGTGTGTGTGTGTGTGTGTGTTGTCGGTGTGTGTGTGTGTGTGT
This sequence comes from Salmo salar, assembly GCF_965601325.2. Classification (NCBI taxonomy): domain Eukaryota; kingdom Metazoa; phylum Chordata; class Actinopteri; order Salmoniformes; family Salmonidae; genus Salmo; species Salmo salar. The sequence goes on along the minus strand of NW_027675533.1, from coordinate 265,043 downwards.
GTTTGTGTTGTCGGTGTGTGTGTGTGTGTGTGTTTGTGTTGTCGGTGTGTGTGTGTGTGTGTTGTGTGTGTGTTGTCGGTGTGTGTGGGTGTTGTCGGTGTGTGTGTGTGTGTGTTGTCGGTGTGTGTGTGTGTGTTGTCGGTGTGTGTGTGTGTTGTCGGTGTGTGTGTGTGTGTGTGTGTGTGTTGTGTGTGTGTGTGTTGTCGGTGTGTGTGTGTGTGTGTTGTCGGTGTGTGTGTGTTGTCGGTGTGTGTGTGTGTTGTCGGTGTGTGTGTGTGTGTGTGTTGTCGATGTGTGCGTGTGTGTTTTGTCGGTGTGTGTGTGTGTGTGTTGTCGGTGTGTGTGTGTGTGTTGTGTGTGTGTGTGTTGTGTGTGTGTGTTGTCGGTGTGTGTGTGTGTGTGTGTGTGTTGTCGGTGTGTGTGTGTGTTGTCGGTGTGTGTGTGTGTATGTTTTGTCGGTGTGTGTGTGTGTGTGTGTGTGTTGTCGGTGTGTGTGTGTGTGTGTTGTCGGTGTGTGTGTGTGTGTGTTGTCGGTATGTGTGTGTGTGTTTGTGTTGTCGGTGTGTGTGTGTGTGTTGTCGGTGTGTGTGTGTGTTGTCGGTGTGTGTGTGTGTGTTGTCGGTGTGTGTGTGTGTGTGTTGTCGGTGTGTGTGTGTGTGTGTTGTCGGTGTGTGTGTGTGTTGTCGGTGTGTGTGTGTGTGTGTGTGTGTGTGTGTTGTCGGTGTGTGTGTGTGTGTTGTCGATGTGTGTGTGTGTGTTGTCGGTGTGTGTGTGTGTGTTGTCGGTGTGTATGTGTGTGTGTTGTCAGTGTGTGTGTGTGTGTGTTGTCGGTGTGTGTGTGTTTATGTGTTGTCGGTGTGTGTGTGTGTGTGTTGTCGCTGTGTGTGTGTGTGTTGTCGGTGTGTGTGTGTGTTGTCGGTGTGTGTGTGTGTGTTGTCGGTGTGTGTGTGTGTGTGTTGTCGGTTTGTGTGTGTGTGTGTGTGTTGTCGGTGTGTGTGTGTGTGTTGCCGGTGTGTGTGTGTGTTGTCGGTGTTTGTGTGTGTGTTGTCGGTGTGTGTGTGTGTTGTCGGTGTGTGTGTGTGTGTGTGTGTGTGTGTGTTGTCGGTGTGTGTGTGTTGTCGGTGTGTGTGTGTGTGTGTTGTCGGTGTGTGTGTGTGTGTGTGTTGTCGGTGTGTGTGTGTGTGTGTTGTCAGTGTGTGTGTGTGTGTGTGTGTTGTCGGTGTGTGTGTGTGTGTGTTGTCGGTGTGTGTGTGTGTGTGTTGTCGGTGTGTGTGTGTGTGTTGTCGGTATGTGTGTGTGTGTTTGTGTTGTCGGTGTGTGTGTGTGTGTTGTCGGTGTGTGTGTGTGTTGTCGGTGTGTGTGTGTGTGTTGTCGGTGTGTGTGTGTGTGTGTTGTCGGTGTGTGTGTGTGTGTGTTGTCGGTGTGTGTGTGTGTTGTCGGTGTGTGTGTGTGTGTGTGTGTGTGTGTGTTGTCGGTGTGTGTGTGTGTGTTGTCGATGTGTGTGTGTGTGTGTTGTCGGTGTGTGTGTGTGTGTTGTCGGTGTGTATGTGTGTGTGTTGTCAGTGTGTGTGTGTGTGTGTTGTCGGTGTGTGTGTGTTTATGTGTTGTCGGTGTGTGTGTGTGTGTGTTGTCGCTGTGTGTGTGTGTGTTGTCGGTGTGTGTGTGTGTTGTCGGTGTGTGTGTGTGTGTTGTCGGTGTGTGTGTGTGTGTGTGTTGTCGGTTTGTGTGTGTGTGTGTGTGTTGTCGGTGTGTGTGTGTGTGTTGCCGGTGTGTGTGTGTGTTGTCGGTGTGTGTGTGTGGGTTGTCGGTGTGTGTGTGTGTTGTCGGTGTGTGTGTGTGTGTGTGTGTGTGTGTTGTCGGTGTGTGTGTGTTGTCGGTGTGTGTGTGTGTGTGTGTTGTCGGTGTGTGTGTGTGTGTGTTGTCGGTGTGTGGGTGTGTGTGTTGTCAGTGTGTGTGTGTGTGTGTGTGTTGTCGGTGTGTGTGTGTGTGTGTTGTCGGAGTATGTGTGTGTGTGTTGTCGGGGTGTGTGTGTGTGTTGTCGGTGTGTGTGTGTGTGTGTTGTCAGTGTGTGTGTGTGTTGCTGGTGTTTGTGTGTGTGTGTGTTGTCGGTGTGTGTGTGTGTGTTGTCAGTGTGTGTGTGTGTGTGTTGTCGGTTTGTGTGTGTGTGTGTGTGTTGTCGGTGTGTGTGTGTTGCCGGTGTGTGTGTGTGTTGTCGGTGTGTGTGTGTGTGTTGTCGGTGTGTGTGTGTGTTGTCGGTGTGTGTGTGTGTGTGTGTGTGTTGTCGGTGTGTGTGTGTTGTCGGTGTGTGTGTGTGTGTGTGTTGTCGGTGTGTGTGTGTGTGTGTGTTGACGGTGTGTGTGTGTGTGTTGTCGGTGTGTGTGTGTGTGTGTGTGTTGTCGGTGTGTGTGTGTGTGTTGTCGGTGTGTGTGTGTGTGTTGTCGGTGTGTGTGTGTGTGTTGTCGGTGTGTATGTGTGTGTGTTGTCAGTGTGTGTGTGTGTGTGTTTGTCGGTGTGTGTGTGTTTATGTGTTGTCGGTGTGTGTGTGTGTGTGTGTTGTCGTTGTGTGTGTGTGTGTTGTCGGTGTGTGTGTGTGTTGTCGGTGTGTGTGTGTGTGTGTGTTGTCGGTGTGTGTGTGTGTGTGTGTTGTCGGTGTGTGTGTGTGTGTGTGTTGTCGGTGTGTGTGTGTGTGTGTGTTGTCGGTGTGTGTGTGGGTGTGTGTGTGTTGTGTGTGTGTGTGTTGTCGGTGTGTGTGTGTGTGTGTTGTCGGTGTGTGTGTGTGTGTTGTCGGTGTGTGTGTGTGTTGTCGGTGTGTGTGTGTGTGTGTGTGTTGTCGGTGTGTGTGTGTGTTGTCGGTGTGTGTGTGTGTGTGTGTGTGTGTGTGTGTTGTCGGTGTATGTGTGTGTGTTGTCGGTGTGTGTGTGTGTGTGTTGTCGGTGTGTGTGTGTGTGTGTGTTGTCGGTGTGTATGTGTGTGTGTTGTCGGTGTGTGTGTGTGTGTGTGTTGTCGGTGTGTGTGTGTGTGTGTGTTTGTGTTGTCGGTGTGTGTGTGTGTGTGTGTTTGTGTTGTCGGTGTGTGTGTGTGTGTGTTGTGTGTGTGTTGTCGGTGTGTGTGGGTGTTGTCGGTGTGTGTGTGTGTGTGTTGTCGGTGTGTGTGTGTGTGTTGTCGGTGTGTGTGTGTGTTGTCGGTGTGTGTGTGTGTGTGTGTGTGTGTTGTGTGTGTGTGTGTTGTCGGTGTGTGTGTGTGTGTGTTGTCGGTGTGTGTGTGTTGTCGGTGTGTGTGTGTGTTGTCGGTGTGTGTGTGTGTGTGTGTTGTCGATGTGTGCGTGTGTGTTTTGTCGGTGTGTGTGTGTGTGTGTTGTCGGTGTGTGTGTGTGTGTTGTGTGTGTGTGTGTTGTGTGTGTGTGTTGTCGGTGTGTGTGTGTGTGTGTGTGTGTTGTCGGTGTGTGTGTGTGTTGTCGGTGTGTGTGTGTGTATGTTTTGTCGGTGTGTGTGTGTGTGTGTGTGTGTTGTCGGTGTGTGTGTGTGTGTGTTGTCGGTGTGTGTGTGTGTGTGTTGTCGGTATGTGTGTGTGTGTTTGTGTTGTCGGTGTGTGTGTGTGTGTTGTCGGTGTGTGTGTGTGTTGTCGGTGTGTGTGTGTGTGTTGTCGGTGTGTGTGTGTGTGTGTTGTCGGTGTGTGTGTGTGTGTGTTGTCGGTGTGTGTGTGTGTTGTCGGTGTGTGTGTGTGTGTGTGTGTGTGTGTGTGTGTTGTCGGTGTGTGTGTGTGTGTTGTCGATGTGTGTGTGTGTGTTGTCGGTGTGTGTGTGTGTGTTGTCGGTGTGTATGTGTGTGTGTTGTCAGTGTGTGTGTGTGTGTGTTGTCGGTGTGTGTGTGTTTATGTGTTGTCGGTGTGTGTGTGTGTGTGTTGTCGCTGTGTGTGTGTGTGTTGTCGGTGTGTGTGTGTGTTGTCGGTGTGTGTGTGTGTGTTGTCGGTGTGTGTGTGTGTGTGTTGTCGGTTTGTGTGTGTGTGTGTGTGTTGTCGGTGTGTGTGTGTGTGTTGCGGTGTGTGTGTGTGTTGTCGGTGTTTGTGTGTGTGTTGTCGGTGTGTGTGTGTGTTGTCGGTGTGTGTGTGTGTGTGTGTGTGTGTGTGTTGTCGGTGTGTGTGTGTTGTCGGTGTGTGTGTGTGTGTGTTGTCGGTGTGTGTGTGTGTGTGTGTTGTCGGTGTGTGTGTGTGTGTGTTGTCAGTGTGTGTGTGTGTGTGTGTGTTGTCGGTGTGTGTGTGTGTGTGTTGTCGGTGTGTGTGTGTGTGTGTTGTCGGTGTGTGTGTGTGTGTTGTCGGTGTGTGTGTGTGTGTGTTGTCGGTGTGTGTGTGTGTTGTCGGTGTGTGTGTGTGTGTGTGTTGTCGGTGTGTGTGTGTGTGTTGTCGGTGTGTGTGTGTGTGTTGTCGGTGTGTGTGTGTTGTCGGTGTGTGTGTGTGTGTGTGTTGTCGTGTGTGTGTGTGTGTGTGTGTTGTCGGTGTGTGTGTGTGTGTTGTCGGTGTGTGTGTGTGTGTTGTCGGTGTGTGTGTGTGTGTGTTGTCGGTGTGTGTGTGTGTGTGTTGTCGGTGTGTGTGTGTGTGTGTTGTCGGTGTGTGTGTGTGTGTGTTGTCGGTGTGTGTGTGTGTGTCTGTTGTCGGTGTGTGTGTGTGTGTTGTCGGTGTGTGTGTGTGTTGTCGGTGTGTGTGTGTTGTCGGTGTGTGTGTGTGTGTTGTGTGTGTGTGTGTGTGTGTGTGTGTGTTGTCGGTGTGTGTGTGTGTGTGTGTTGTCGTGTGTGTGTGTGTGTGTTGTCGGTGTGTGTGTGTGTGTGTGTCGTGTGTGTGTGTGTGTGTTGTCGGTGTGTGTGTGTGTGTGTTGTCGGTGTGTGTGTGTTGTGTTGTCGGTGTGTGTGTGTGTGTTGTCGGTGTGTGTGTGTGTGTGTGTCGGTGTGGTGTGTGTGTGTGTTGTCGGTGTGTGTGTGTGTGTGTGTGTGTGTGTGTGTGTTGTCGGTGTGTGTGTGTGTGTTGTCGGTGTGTGTGTGTGTGTGTTGTCGGTGTGTGTGTGTGTTGTGTTGTCGGTGTGTTGTGTGTGTGTTGTCGGTGTGTGTGTGTGTGTTGTCGGTGTGTGTGTGTGTGTGTGTGTTGTCGGTGTGTGTGTGTGTGTGTGTGTGTGTCGGTGTGTGTGTGTGTTGTCGGTGTGTGTGTGTGTGTGTGTTGTCGGTGTGTGTGTGTGTGTGTTGTCGGTGTGTGTGTGTGTGTTGTGTGTGTGTGTGTGTGTTGTCGGTGTGTGTGTGTGTGTTGTGTGTGTGTGTGTGTGTGTTGTCGGTGTGTGTGTGTGTGTGTTGTCGGTGTGTGTGTGTGTGTTGTCGGTGTGTGTGTGTGTGTGTGTGTGTGTGTGTGTGTGTGTGTGTGTGTGTGTTGTCGTGTGTGTGTGTGTGTGTTGTCGGTGTGTGTGTGTGTGTGTGTGTTGTCGGTGTGTGTGTGTGTGTTGTCGGTGTGTGTGTGTGTGTGTGTGGTGTGTGTGTGTGTGTGTTGTCGGTGTGTGTGTGTGTGTGTGTGTGTTGTCGGTCGTGTGTGTGTGTGTGTCGTGTGTGTGTGTGTGTGTGTGTTGTCGGTGTGTGTGTGTGTGTGTTGTCGGTGTGTGTGTGTTGTCTGGTGTGTGTTGTGTGTGTGTGTTGTCGCTGTGTGTGTGTGTGTGTTGTCGGTGTGTGTGTGTGTGTGTGTGTGTGTGTGTGTGTTGTCGGTGTGTGTGTGTGTTGTCGGTGTGTGTGTGTGTATGTGTTGTCGGTGTGTGTGTGTGTGTGTGTGTGTTGTCGGTGTGTGTGTGTGTGTGTTGTCGGTGTGTGTGTGTGTGTGTTGTCGGTATGTGTGTGTGTGTTTGTGTTGTCGGTGTGTGTGTGTGTGTTGTCGGTGTGTGTGTGTGTTGTCGTGTGTGTGTGTGTGTTGTCGGTGTGTGTGTGTGTGTGTTGTCGGTGTGTGTGTGTGTGTGTTGTCGGTGTGTGTGTGTTGTGTGTCGGTGTGTGTGTGGTGTGTGTGTGTGTGTGTTGTCGGTGTGTGTGTGTGTGTTGTCGGTGTGTGTGTGTGTGTGTTGTCGGTGTGTGTGTGTGTGTTGTCGGTGTGTATGTGTGTGTGTTGTCAGTGTGTGTGTGTGTGTGTTGTCGGTGTGTGTGTGTTTATGTGTTGTCGGTGTGTGTGTGTGTGTGTTGTCGCTGTGTGTGTGTGTGTTGTCGGTGTGTGTGTGTGTTGTCGGTGTGTGTGTGTGTGTTGTCGGTGTGTGTGTGTGTGTGTTGTCGGTTTGTGTGTGTGTGTGTGTGTTGTCGGTGTGTGTGTGTGTGTTGCCGGTGTGTGTGTGTGTTGTCGGTGTTTGTGTGTGTGTTGTCGGTGTGTGTGTGTGTTGTCGGTGTGTGTGTGTGTGTGTGTGTGTGTGTGTCGGTGTGTGTGTGTTGTCGGTGTGTGTGTGTGTGTGTTGTCGGTGTGTGTGTGTGTGTGTTGTCGGTGTGTGTGTGTGTTGTGTTGTCGTGTGTGTGTGTGTGTGTGTTGTCGGTGTGTGTGTGTTGTGTTGTCGGTGTGTGTGTGTGTGTGTTGTCGGTGTGTGTGTGTGTGTTGTCGGTGTGTGTGTGTGTGTGTTGTCAGTGTGTGTGTGTGTGTGTTGTCGTGTGTGTGTGTGTGTGTGTTGTCGTGTGTGTGTGTGTGTTGTCGGTGTGTGTGTGTGTGTTGTCGGTGTGTGTGTGTGTTGTCGTGTGTGTGTGTGTGTGTGTTGTCGTGTGTGTGTGTGTGTGTGTTGTCGTGTGTGGTGTGTGTTGTCGGTGTGTGTGTGTGTGTCGGTGTGTGTGTGTGTGTTGTCGGTGTGTGTGTGTGTGTTGTCGGTGTGTGTGTGTGTGTGTTGTCGGTGTGTGTGTGTTTATGTGTTGTCGGTGTGTGTGTGTGTGTCTGTTGTCGGTGTGTGTGTGTGTGTTGTCGGTGTGTGTGTGTGTTGTCGGTGTGTGTGTGTTGTCGGTGTGTGTGTGTGTGTTGTCGGTGTGTGTGTGTGTGTGTGTGTTGTCGGTGTGTGTGTGTGTGTGTGTTGTCGGTGTGTGTGTGTGTTGTCGGTGTGTGTGTGGGTGTGTGTGTGTTGTGTGTGTGTGTGTTGTCCGTGTGTGTGTGTGTGTGTTGTCGGTGTGTGTGTGTGTGTTGTCGGTGTGTGTGTGTGTTGTCGGTGTGTGTGTGTGTGTGTGTGTTGTCGGTGTGTGTGTGTGTGTTGTCGGTGTGTGTGTGTGTGTTGTCGGTGTGTGTGTGTGTGTGTGTTGTCGGTGTGTTGTGTGTGTGTGTGTTGTCGGTGTGTGTGTGTGTTGTCGGTGTGTGTGTGTGTGTGTGTTGTCGGTGTGTGTGTGTGTGTTGTCGGTGTGTGTGTGTGTGTTGTCGGTGTGTGTGTGTGTGTTGTCGGTGTGTTTGTGTGTGTGTGTTGTCGCTGTGTGTGTGTTGTCGGTGTGTGTGTGTGTGTGTGTTGTCGGTTTGTGTGTGTGTGTTGTCGGTGTGTGTGTGTTGTCGGTGTGTTTGTGTGTGTGTGTTGTCGCTGTGTGTGTGTGTGTGTGTTGTCGGTGTGTGTGTGTGTGTGTTGTGTGTGTGTGTGTGTTGTCGGTGTGTGTGTGTGTTGTCGGTGTGTGTGTGTGTATGTGTTGTCGGTGTGTGTGTGTGTGTGTGTGTGTTGTCGGTGTGTGTGTGTGTGTGTTGTCGGTGTGTGTGTGTGTGTGTTGTCGGTATGTGTGTGTGTGTTTGTGTTGTCGGTGTGTGTGTGTGTGTTGTGTGTGTGTGTGTTGTCGGTGTGTGTGTGTGTTGTCGGTGTGTGTGTGTGTGTGTTGACGGTGTGTGTGTGTGTGTTGTCGGTGTGTGTGTGTGTGTGTTGTCGATGTCTGCGTGTGTGTTTTGGCGGTGTGTGTGTGTGTGTGTTGTCGGTGTGTGTGTGTGTGTTGTGTGTGTGTGTGTTGTGTGTGTGTGTGTTGTCGGTGTGTGTGTGTGTGTGTGTGTGTTGTCGGTGTGTGTGTGTGTGTTGTCGGTGTGTGTGTGTTGTTGGTGTGTTTGTGTGTGTGTGTTGTCGCTGTGTGTGTGTGTGTGTTGTCGGTGTGTGTGTGTGTGTGTTGTGTGTGTGTGTGTTGTCGGTGTGTGTGTGTGTTGTCGGTGTGTGTGTGTGTATGTGTTGTCGGTGTGTGTGTGTGTGTGTGTGTGTTGTCGGTGTGTGTGTGTGTGTGTTGTCGGTGTGTGTGTGTGTGTGTTGTCGGTGTGTGTGTGTGTGTTGTCGGTGTGTGTGTGTGTTGTCGGTGTGTGTGTGTGTGTTGTCGGTGTGTGTGTGTGTGTGTTGTCGGTGTGTGTGTGTGTGTGTTGTCGGTGTGTGTGAGTGTTGTCGGTGTTTGTGTGTGTGTGTGTGTGTGTGTGTTGTCGGTGTGTGTGTGTGTGTTGTCGATGTGTGTGTGTGTGTGTTGTCGGTGTGTGTGTGTGTGTTGTCGGTGTGTATGTGTGTGTGTTGTCAGTGTGTGTGTGTGTGTGTTGTCGGTGTGTGTGTGTTTATGTGTTGTCGGTGTGTGTGTGTGTGTGTTGTCTCTGTGTGTGTGTGTGTTGTCGGTGTGTGTGTGTGTTGTCGGTGTGTGTGTGTGTGTTGTCGGTGTGTGTGTGTGTGTGTTGTCGGTTTGTGTGTGTGTGTGTGTGTTGTCGGTGTGTGTGTGTGTGTTGCCGGTGTGTGTGTGTGTTGTCGGTGTGTGTGTGTGTGTTGTCGGTGTGTGTGTGTGTTGTCGGTGTGTGTGTGTGTGTGTGTGTGTGTGTTGTCGGTGTGTGTGTGTTGTCGGTGTGTGTGTGTGTGTGTGTTGTCGGTGTGTGTGTGTGTGTGTTGTCGGTGTGTGTGTGTGTGTGTTGTCAGTGTGTGTGTGTGTGTGTGTGTTGTCGGTGTGTGTGTGTGTGTGTTGTCGGTGTGTGTGTGTGTGTGTTGTCGGTGTGTGTGTGTGTGTTGTCGGTGTGTGTGTGTGTGTGTTGTCGTGTGTGTGTGTGTTGCTGGTGTTGTGTGTGTGTGTGTTGTCGGTGTGTGTGTGTGTGTTGTCGGTGTGTGTGTGTGTGTGTTGTCGGTGTGTGTGTGTGTGTGTGTGTTGTCGGTGTGTGTGTGTTGTCGGTGTGTGTGTGTGTTGTCGGTGTGTGTGTGTGTGTTGTCGGTGTGTGTGTGTGTGTGTGTTGTCGGTGTGTGTGTGTGTGTGTTGTCGGTGTGTGTGTGTGTGTTGTCGGTGTGTGTGTGTGTGTGTGTGTTGTCGGTGTGTGTGTGTGTGTTGTCGGTGTGTGTGTGTGTGTTGTCGGTGTGTGTGTGTGTGTTGTCGGTGTGTGTGTGTGTGTGTTGTCGGTGTGTGTGTGTGTGTTTGTCGGTGTGTGTGTGTTGTGTGTTGTCGGTGTGTGTGTGTGTGTGTGTTGTCGTTGTGTGTGTGTGTGTTGTCGGTGTGTGTGTGTGTTGTCGGTGTGTGTGTGTGTGTGTGTTGTCGGTGTGTGTGTGTGTGTGTGTTGTCGGTGTGTGTGTGTGTGTGTGTTGTCGGTGTGTGTGTGTGTGTGTGTTGTCGGTGTGTGTGTGTGTGTGTGTGTGTGTGTGTGTGTGTGTGTTGTCGGTGTGTGTGTGTGTGTGTTGTCGGTGTGTGTGTGTGTGTTGTCGGTGTGTGTGTGTGTTGTCGGTGTGTGTGTGTGTGTGTGTGTTGTCGGTGTGTGTGTGTGTTGTCGGTGTGTGTGTGTGTGTGTGTGTGTGTTGTCGGTGTGTGTGTGTGTGTTGTCGGTGTGTGTGTGTGTGTGTTGTCGGTGTGTGTGTGTGTGTGTGTTGTCGGTGTGTATGTGTGTGTGTTGTCGGTGTGTGTGTGTGTGTGTGTTGTCGGTGTGTGTGTGTGTGTGTGTGTGTTGTCGGTGTGTGTGTGTGTGTGTGTTTGTGTTGTCGGTGTGTGTGTGTGTGTGTGTGTGTGTGTGTTGTCGGTGTGTGTGGGTGTTGTCGGTGTGTGTGTGTGTGTTGTCGGTGTGTGTGTGTGTGTTGTCGGTGTGTGTGTGTGTTGTCGGTGTGTGTGTGTGTGTGTGTGTGTGTTGTGTGTGTGTGTTGTCGGTGTGTGTGTGTGTGTGTTGTCGGTGTGTGTGTGTGTGTTGTCGGTGTGTGTGTGTGTTGTCGGTGTGTGTGTGTGTGTGTGTTGTCGATGTGTGTGTGTGTGTTTTGTCGGTGTGTGTGTGTGTGTGTTGTCGGTGTGTGTGTGTGTGTTGTGTGTGTGTGTGTTGTGTGTGTGTGTTGTCGGTGTGTGTGTGTGTGTGTGTGTTGTCGGTGTGTGTGTGTTGTCGGTGTGTGTGTGTGTGTGTGTGTTGTGGTGTGTGTGTGTTGTCGGTGTGTGTGTGTGTGTTGTCGGTGTGTGTGTGTGTGTGTGTGTTGTCGGTGTGTGTGTGTGTGTGTTGTCGGTTTGTGTGTGTGTGTTGTCGGTGTGTGTGTGTTGTTGGTGTGTTTGTGTGTGTGTGTTGTCGCTGTGTGTGTGTGTGTGTTGTCGGTGTGTGTGTGTGTGTGTTGTGTGTGTGTGTGTTGTCGGTGTGTGTGTGTGTTGTCGGTGTGTGTGTGTGTATGTTTTGTCGGTGTGTGTGTGTGTGTGTGTGTGTTGTCGGTGTGTGTGTGTGTGTGTTGTCGGTGTGTGTGTGTGTTGTCGGTATGTGTGTGTGTGTTTGTGTTGTCGGTGTGTGTGTGTGTGTTGTCGGTGTGTGTGTGTGTTGTCGGTGTGTGTGTGTGTGTTGTCGGTGTGTGTGTGTGTGTGTTGTCGGTGTGTGTGTGTGTGTGTTGTCGGTGTGTGTGTGTGTTGTCGGTGTGTGTGTGTGTGTGTGTGTGTGTGTGTGTGTGTGTTGTCGGTGTGTGTGTGTGTGTGTTGTCGATGTGTGTGTGTGTGTGTTGTCGGTGTGTGTGTGTGTGTTGTCGGTGTGTATGTGTGTGTGTTGTCAGTGTGTGTGTGTGTGTGTGTTGTCGGTGTGTGTGTGTTTTTGTGTTGTCGGTGTGTGTGTGTGTGTGTTGTCGCTGTGTGTGTGTGTGTTGTCGGTGTGTGTGTGTGTTGTCGGTGTGTGTGTGTGTGTTGTCGGTGTGTGTGTGTGTTTGTTGTCGGTTTGTGTGTGTGTGTGTGTGTTGTCGGTGTGTGTGTGTGTGTTGCCGGTGTGTGTGTGTGTTGTCGGTGTTTGTGTGTGTGTTGTCGGTGTGTGTGTGTGTTGTCGGTGTGTGTGTGTGTGTGTGTGTGGTGTTGTCGGTGTGTGTGTGTTGTCGGTGTGTGTTTGTGTGTGTGTTGTCGGTGTGTGTGTGTGTGTGTGTTGTCGGTGTGTGTGTGTGTGTGTGTGTTGTCAGTGTGTGTGTGTGTGTGTGTGTGTTGTCGGTGTGTGTGTGTGTGTGTTGTCGGTGTGTGTGTGTGTGTGTTGTCGGTGTGTGTGTGTGTGTTGTCGGTGTGTGTGTGTGTGTGTTGTCAGTGTGTGTGTGTGTTGCTGGTGTTTGTGTGTGTGTGTGTTGTCGGTGTGTGTGTGTGTTGTCGGTGTATGTGTGTGTGTTGTCGGTGTGTGTGTGTTGTCGGTGTGTGTGTGTGTGTGTGTTGTCTGTGTGTGTGTGTGTGTGTGTGTGTTGTCGGTGTGTGTGTGTGTGTTGTCGGTGTGTGTGTGTGTGTTGTCGGTGTGTGTGTGTGTGTGTTGTCGGTGTGTATGTGTGTGTGTTGTCAGTGTGTGTGTGTGTGTGTTGTCGGTGTGTGTGTGTTTATGTGTTGTCGGTGTGTGTGTGTGTGTGTGTTGTCGGTGTGTGTGTGTGTGTTGTCGGTGTGTGTGTGTGTTGTCGGTGTGTGTGTGTTGTCGGTGTGTGTGTGTGTGTTGTCGGTGTGTGTGTGTGTGTGTGTGTGTTGTCGGTGTGTGTGTGTGTGTGTGTTGTCGGTGTGTGTGTGTGTTGTCGGTGTGTGTGTGGGTGTGTGTGTGTTGTGTATGTGTGTGTTGTCCGTGTGTGTGTGTGTGTGTTGTCGGTGTGTGTGTGTGTGTTGTCGGTGTGTGTGTGTGTGTGTTGTCGGTGTGTGTGTGTGTGTGTGTGTGTTGTCGGTGTGTGTGTGTGTGTTGTCGGTGTGTGTGTGTGTGTGTTGTCGGTGTGTGTGTGTGTGTGTGTTGTCGGTGTGTGTGTGGGTGTGTGTGTGTTGTGTGTGTGTGTGTTGTCGGTGTGTGTGTGTGTGTGTTGTCGGTGTGTGTGTGTGTGTTGTCGGTGTGTGTGTGTGTTGTCGGTGTGTGTGTGTGTGTGTGTGTGTTGTCGGTGTGTGTGTGTGTTATCGGTGTGTGTGTGTGTGTGTGTGTTGTCGGTGTGTGTGTGTGTTATCGGTGTGTGTGTGTGTGTGTTGTCGGTGTGTGTGTGTGTGTGTGTTGTCGGTGTGTGTGTGTGTGTGTTGTGGGTGTGTTGTCGGTGTGTGTGTGTGTGTGTGTGTGTTGTCGGTGTGTGCGTGTGTGTTTTGTCGGTGTGTGTGTGTGTGTGTTGTCGGTGTGTGTGTGTGTGTTGTGTGTGTGTGTGTTGTTGGTGTGTGTGTGTGTTGTCGGTGTGTGTGTGTGTGTGTGTTGTCGGTGTGTGTGTGTTGTCAGTGTGTGTGTGTGTGTTGTCGGTGTGTGTGTGTGTGTGTTGTCGGTGTGTGTGTGTGTGTTGTCGGTGTGTGTGTGTGTGTTGTCGGTGTGTGTGTGTGTGTTGTCGGTGTGTTTGTGTGTGTGTGTTGTCGCTGTGTGTGTGTTGTCGGTGTGTGTGTGTGTGTGTTGTCGGTTTGTGTGTGTGTGTTGTCGGTGTGTGTGTGTTGTCGGTGTGTTTGTGTGTGTGTGTTGTCGCTGTGTGTGTGTGTGTGTTGTCGGTGTGTGTGTGTGTGTGTTGTGTGTGTGTGTGTGTTGTCGGTGTGTGTGTGTGTTGTCGGTGTGTGTGTGTGTATGTGTTGTCGGTGTGTGTGTGTGTGTGTGTGTTGTCGGTGTGTGTGTGTGTGTGTTGTCGGTGTGTGTGTGTGTGTGTTGTCGGTATGTGTGTGTGTGTTTGTGTTGTCGGTGTGTGTGTGTGTGTTGTGTGTGTGTGTGTTGTCGGTGTGTGTGTGTGTGTGTTGTCGGTGTGTGTGTGTGTTGTCGGTGTGTGTGTGTGTTGTCGGTGTGTGTGTGTGTGTGTGTGTGTGTGTGTGTGTGTGTGTTGTCGGTGTGTGTGTGTGTGTTGTCGGTGTGTGTGTGTGTGTGTTTTCGGTGTGTGTGTGTGTGTTGTCGGTGTGTATGTGTGTGTGTTGTCAGTGTGTGTGTGTGTGTGTTGTCGGTGTGTGTGTGTTTATGTGTTGTCGGTGTGTGTGTGTGTGTGTTGTCGCTGTGTGTGTGTGTGTTGTCGGTGTGTGTGTGTGTTGTCGGTGTGTGTGTGTGTGTTGTCGGTGTGTGTGTGTGTGTGTTGTCGGTTTGTGTGTGTGTGTGTGTGTTGTCGGTGTGTGTGTGTGTGTTGCCGGTGTGTGTGTGTGTTGTCGGTGTGTGTGTGTGTGTTGTCGGTGTGTGTGTGTGTTGTCGGTGTGTGTGTGTGTGTGTGTGTGTTGTCGGTGTGTGTGTGTTGTCGGTGTGTGTGTGTGTGTGTGTTGTCGGTGTGTGTGTGTGTTGTCGGTGTGTGTGTGTGTGTTGTCGGTGTGTGTGTGTGTGTGTGTGTGTTGTCGGTGTGTGTGTGTGTGTTGTCGGTGTGTGTGTGTGTGTTGTCGGTGTGTGAGTGTGTGTTGTCGGTGTGTATGTGTGTGTGTTGTCAGTGTGTGTGTGTGTGTTTTGTCGGTGTGTGTGTGTTTATGTGTTGTCGGTGTGTGTGTGTGTGTGTGTTGTCGTTGTGTGTGTGTGTGTTGTCGGTGTGTGTGTGTGTTGTCGGTGTGTGTGTGTGTGTGTGTTGTCGGTGTGTGTGTGTGTGTGTGTGTGTTGTCGGTGTGTGTGTGTGTGTGTGTTGTCGGTGTGTGTGTGTGTGTGTGTTGTCGGTGTGTGTGTGGGTGTGTGTGTGTTGTGTGTGTGTGTGTTGTCGGTGTGTGTGTGTGTGTGTTGTCGGTGTGTGTGTGTGTGTTGTCGGTGTGTGTGTGTGTTGTCGGTGTGTGTGTGTGTGTGTGTGTTGTCGGTGTGTGTGTTGTGTTGTAGGTGTGTGTGTGTGTGTGTGTGTGTGTGTTGTCGGTGTATGTGTGTGTGTTGTCGGTGTGTGTGTGTGTGTGTGTTGTCGGTGTGTGTGTGTGTGTGTGTGTTGTCGGTGTGTATGTGTGTGTGTTGTCGGTGTGTGTGTGTGTGTGTGTTGTCGGTGTGTGTGTGTGTGTGTGTGTGTTGTCGGTGTGTGTGTGTGTGTGTGTTTGTGTTGTCGGTGTGTGTGTGTGTGTGTTGTGTGTGTGTTGTCGGTGTGTGTGGGTGTTGTCGGTGTGTGTGTGTGTGTGTTGTCGGTGTGTGTGTGTGTGTTGTCGGTGTGTGTGTGTGTTGTCGGTGTGTGTGTGTGTGTGTGTGTGTGTTGTCGGTGTGTGTGTGTGTTGTCGGTGTGTGTGTGTGTGTTGTCGGTGTGTGTGTGTGTGTGTGTTGTCGGTGTGTATGTGTGTGTGTTGTCAGTGTGTGTGTGTGTGTGTTGTCGGTGTGTTTGTGTTTATGTGTTGTCGGTGTGTGTGTGTGTGTGTGTTGTCGGTGTGTGTGTGTGTGTTGTCGGTGTGTGTGTGTGTTGTCGGTTTGTGTGTGTGTGTGTGTGTTGTCGGTGTGTGTGTGTGTGTTGTCGGTGTGTGTGTGTGTTGTCGGTGTGTGTGTGTGTGTTGTCGGTGTGTGTGTGTGTTGTCGGTGTGTGTGTCTGAGTGTGTGTTTGTGTTGTCGGTGTGTGTGTGTTGTCGGTGTGTGTGTGTGTTGTCGGTGTGTGTGTGTGTGTGTGTGTGTGTGTGTGTGTGTTGTCGGTGTGTGTGTGTGTGTTGTCGGTGTGTGTGTGTGTGTTGTCGGTGTGTGTGTGTGTGTGTGTTGTCGGTGTGTATGTGTGTGTGTTGTCAGTGTGTGTGTGTGTGTTTTGTCGGTGTGTGTGTGTTTATGTGTTGTCGCTGTGTGTGTGTGTGTGTTGTCGGTGTGTGTGTGTGTGTTGTCGGTGTGTGTGTGTGTTGTCGGTGTGTGTGTGTGTGTTGTCGGTGTGTGTGTGTGTGTGTGTGTGTTGTCGGTGTGTGTGTGTGTGTGTGTGTTGTCGGTGTGTGTGTGTGTGTGTGTTGTCGGTGTGTGTGTGGGTGTGTGTGTGTTGTGTGTGTGTGTGTTGTCGGTGTGTGTGTGTGTGTGTTGTCGGTGTGTGTGTGTGTGTTGTCGGTGTGTGTGTGTGTTGTCGGTGTGTGTGTGGGTGTGTGTGTGTTGTCGGTGTGTGTGTGTGTGTGTGTGTGTTGTCGGTGTGTGTGTGTGTTGTCGGTGTGTGTGTGTGTTGTCGGTGTGTGTGTGTTGTCGGTGTGTGTGTGTGTGTGTTGTGGGTGTGTTGTCGGTGTGAGTGTGTGTGTGTGTTGTCGGTGTGTGCGTGTGTGTTTTGTCGGTGTGTGTGTGTGTGTGTTGTCGGTGTGTGTGTGTGTGTTGTGTGTGTGTGTGTTGTCGGTGTGTGTGTGTGTTGTCGGTTTGTGTGTGTGTGTGTGTTGTCGGTGTGTGTGTGTGTGTTGTCGGTGTGTGTGTGTGTGTTGTCGGTGTGTGTGTGTGTGTGTGTTGTCGGTGTGTATGTGTGTGTGTTGTCAGTGTGTGTGTGTGTGTTTTGTCGGTGTGTGTGTGTTTATGTGTTGTCGGTGTGTGTGTGTGTGTGTTGTCGGTGTGTGTGTGTGTGTTGTCGGTGTGTGTGTGTGTTGTCGGTGTGTGTGTGTGTGTGTTGTCGGTGTGTGTGTGTGTGTTGTCGGTGTGTGTGTGTGTGTGTTGTCGGTGTGTGTGTGTGTGTGTGTTGTCGGTGTGTGTGTGTGTGTGTGTGTTGTCGGTGTGTGTGTGGGTGTGTGTGTGTGTGTGTGTGTGTGTTGTCGGTGTGTGTGTGTGTGTGTTGTCGGTGTGTGTGTGTGTGTTGTCGGTGTGTGTGTGTGTGTGTTGTCGGTGTGTGTGTGTGTGTGTTGTCGGTGTGTGTGTGTTATCGGTGTGTGTGTGTGTGTTGTCGGTGTGTGTGTGTGTGTGTTGTCGGTGTGTGTGTGTGTGTGTTGTCGGTGTGTGTGTGTGTGTGTTGTCGGTGTGTGTGTGTTGTCGGTGTGTGTGTGTGTGTGTTGTGGGTGTGTTTTCGGTGTGTGTGTGTGTGTGTGTTGTCGATGTGTGCGTGTGTGTTTTGTCGGTGTGTGTGTGTGTGTGTTGTCGGTGTGTGTGTGTGTGTTGTGTGTGTGTGTGTTGTGTGTGTGTGTGTTGTCGGTGTGTGTGTGTGTGTGTGTGTTGTCGGTGTGTGTGTGTGTGTTGTCGGTGTGTGTGTGTGTGTGTGTGTGTTGTCGGTGTGTGTGTGTTGTCGGTGTGTGTGTGTGTGTTGTCGGTGTGTGTGTGTGTGTGTGTGTTGTCGGTGTGTGTGTGTGTGTGTTGTTGGTTTGTGTTTTTGTGTTGTCGGTGTGTGTGTGTTGTCGGTGTGTTTGTGTGTGTGTGTTGTCGCTGTGTGTGTGTGTGTGTGTTGTCGGTGTGTGTGTGTGTGTGTTGTGTGTGTGTGTGTTGTCGGTGTGTGTGTGTGTGTGTTGTCGGTGTGTGTGTGTTATCGGTGTGTGTGTGTGTGTTGTCGGTGTGTGTGTGTGTGTGTGTGTTGTCGGTGTGTGTGTGTGTGTGTTGTCGGTGTGTGTGTGTGTGTGTTGTCGGTGTGTGTGTGTTGTCGGTGTGTGTGTGTGTGTGTTGTGGGTGTGTTTTCGGTGTGTGTGTGTGTGTGTGTTGTCGATGTGTGCGTGTGTGTTTTGTCGGTGTGTGTGTGTGTGTGTTGTCGGTGTGTGTGTGTGTGTTGTGTGTGTGTGTGTTGTGTGTGTGTGTGTTGTCGGTGTGTGTGTGTGTGTGTGTGTTGTCGGTGTGTGTGTGTGTGTTGTCGGTGTGTGTGTGTGTGTGTGTGTGTGTTGTCGGTGTGTGTGTGTTGTCGGTGTGTGTGTGTGTGTTGTCGCTGTGTGTGTGTGTGTGTTGTCGGTGTGTGTGTGTGTGTGTTGTTGGTTTGTGTTTTTGTGTTGTCGGTGTGTGTGTGTTGTCGGTGTGTTTGTGTGTGTGTGTTGTCGCTGTGTGTGTGTGTGTGTTGTCGGTGTGTGTGTGTGTGTGTTGTGTGTGTGTGTGTTGTCGGTGTGTGTGTGTGTTGTCGGTGTGTGTGTGTGTATGTGTTGTCGGTGTGTGTGTGTGTGTGTGTGTGTTGTCGGTGTGTGTGTGTGTGTTTTGTCGGTGTGTGTGTGTTTATGTGTTGTCGGTGTGTGTGTGTGTGTGTTGTCGGTGTGTGTGTGTGTGTTGTCGGTGTGTGTGTGTGTTGTCGGTGTGTGTGTGTGTGTTGTCGGTGTGTGTGTGTGTGTGTGTTGTCGGTGTGTGTGTGGGTGTGTGTGTGTTGTGTGTGTGTGTGTTGTCGGTGTGTGTGTGTGTGTGTTGTCGGTGTGTGTGTGTGTGTTGTCGGTGTGTGTGTGTGTTGTCGGTGTGTGTGTGGGTGTGTGTGTGTTGTCGGTGTGTGTGTGTGTGTGTGTGTTGTCGGTGTGTGTGTGTGTGTGTTGTCGGTGTGTGTGTGTGTGTGTTGTCGATGTGTGTGTGTTGTCGGTGTGTGTGTGTGTGTGTTGTGGGTGTGTTGTCGGTGTGTGTGTGTGTGTGTGTTGTCGGTGTGTGCGTGTGTGTGTTGTCGGTGTGTGTGTGTGTGTGTTGTCGGTGTGTGTGTGTGTGTGTTGTCGGTGTGTGTGTGTTATCGGTGTGTGTGTGTGTGTTGTCGGTGTGTGTGTGTGTGTGTGTTGTCGGTGTGTGTGTGTGTGTGTTGTCGGTGTGTGTGTGTGTGTGTTGTCGGTGTGTGTGTGTTGTCGGTGTGTGTGTGTGTGTGTTGTGGGTGTGTTTTCGGTGTGTGTGTGTGTGTGTGTTGTCGATGTGTGCGTGTGTGTTTTGTCGGTGTGTGTGTGTGTGTGTGTTGTCGGTGTGTGTGTGTGTGTTGTGTGTGTGTGTGTTGTGTGTGTGTGTGTTGTCGGTGTGTGTGTGTGTGTGTGTGTTGTCGGTGTGTGTGTGTGTGTTGTCGGTGTGTGTGTGTGTGTGTGTGTGTTGTCGGTGTGTGTGTGTTGTCGGTGTGTGTGTGTGTGTTGTCGGTGTGTGTGTGTGTGTGTGTGTTGTCGGTGTGTGTGTGTGTGTGTGTTGTTGGTTTGTGTTTTTGTGTTGTCGGTGTGTGTGTGTTGTCGGTGTGTTTGTGTGTGTGTGTTGTCGCTGTGTGTGTGTGTTGTCGGTGTGTGTGTGTGTGTGTTGTGTGTGTGTGTGTTGTCGGTGTGTGTGTGTGTGTGTTGTCGGTGTGTGTGTGTTATCGGTGTGTGTGTGTGTGTTGTCGGTGTGTGTGTGTGTGTGTGTGTTGTCGGTGTGTGTGTGTGTGTGTTGTCGGTGTGTGTGTGTGTGTGTTGTCGGTGTGTGTG
Organism: Salmo salar; assembly: GCF_965601325.2. Taxonomy (NCBI): domain Eukaryota; kingdom Metazoa; phylum Chordata; class Actinopteri; order Salmoniformes; family Salmonidae; genus Salmo; species Salmo salar. The sequence goes on along the minus strand of NW_027675533.1, from coordinate 246,528 downwards.
TGTTGTCGGTGTGTGTGTGTGTGTGTTGTGGGTGTGTTTTCGGTGTGTGTGTGTGTGTGTGTTGTCGATGTGTGCGTGTGTGTTTTGTCGGTGTGTGTGTGTGTGTGTGTGTGTTGTCGGTGTGTGTGTGTGTGTTGTGTGTGTGTGTGTTGTGTGTGTGTGTGTTGTCGGTGTGTGTGTGTGTGTGTGTGTTGTCGGTGTGTGTGTGTGTGTTGTCGGTGTGTGTGTGTGTGTGTGTGTGTTGTCGGTGTGTGTGTGTGTGTTGTCGGTGTGTGTGTGTGTGTGTGTGTGTGTTGTCGGTGTGTGTGTGTTGTCGGTGTGTGTGTGTGTGTTGTCGGTGTGTGTGTGTGTGTGTGTGTTGTCGGTGTGTGTGTGTGTGTGTTGTTGGTTTGTGTTTTTGTGTTGTCGGTGTGTGTGTGTTGTCGGTGTGTTTGTGTGTGTGTGTTGTCGCTGTGTGTGTGTGTGTGTTGTCGGTGTGTGTGTGTGTGTGTTGTGTGTGTGTGTGTTGTCGGTGTGTGTGTGTGTTGTCGGTGTGTGTGTGTGTATGTGTTGTCGGTGTGTGTGTGTGTGTGTGTGTGTTGTCGGTGTGTGTGTGTGTGTTTTGTCGGTGTGTGTGTGTTTATGTGTTGTCGGTGTGTGTGTGTGTGTGTTGTCGGTGTGTGTGTGTGTGTTGTCGGTGTGTGTGTGTGTTGTCGGTGTGTGTGTGTGTGTTGTCGGTGTGTGTGTGTGTGTGTGTTGTCGGTGTGTGTGTGTGTGTGTGTGTGTTGTCGGTGTGTGTGTGTGTGTGTGTTGTCGGTGTGTGTGTCTGTGTGTGTTGTCGGTGTGTGTGTGGGTATGTGTGTGTTGTGTGTGTGTGTGTTGTCGGTGTGTGTGTGTGTGTGTTGTCGGTGTGTGTGTGTGTGTTGTCGGTGTGTGTGTGTGTTGTCGGTGTGTGTGTGGGTGTGTGTGTGTTGTCGGTGTGTGTGTGTGTGTGTGTGTTGTCGGTGTGTGTGTGTGTGTGTTGTCGGTGTGTGTGTGTGTGTGTTGTCGGTGTGTGTGTGTTGTCGGTGTGTGTGTGTGTGTGTGTTGTGGGTGTGTTGTCGGTGTGTGTGTGTGTGTGTGTTGTCGGTGTGTGCGTGTGTGTGTTGTCGGTGTGTGTGTGTGTGTGTTGTCGGTGTGTGTGTGTGTGTGTTGTCGGTGTGTGTGTGTTATCGGTGTGTGTGTGTGTGTTGTCGGTGTGTGTGTGTGTGTGTGTGTTGTCGGTGTGTCTGTGTGTGTGTTGTCGGTGTGTGTGTGTGTGTGTTGTCGGTGTGTGTGTGTGTGTGTTGTGGGTGTGTTTTCGGTGTGTGTGTGTGTGTGTGTTGTCGATGTGTGCGTGTGTGTTTTGTCGGTGTGTGTGTGTGTGTGTTGTCGGTGTGTGTGTGTGTGTTGTGTGTGTGTGTGTTGTGTGTGTGTGTGTTGTCGGTGTGTGTGTGTGTGTGTGTGTTGTCGGTGTGTGTGTGTGTGTTGTCGGTGTGTGTGTGTGTGTGTGTGTTGTCGGTGTGTGTGTGTTGTCGGTGTGTGTGTGTGTGTTGTCGGTGTGTGTGTGTGTGTGTGTGTTGTCGGTGTGTGTGTGTGTGTGTTGTTGGTTTGTGTTTTTGTGTTGTCGGTGTGTGTGTGTTGTCGGTGTGTTTGTGTGTGTGTTGTCGCTGTGTGTGTGTGTGTGTTGTCGGTGTGTGTGTTTATGTTGTGTGTGTGTGTGTTGTCGGTGTGTGTGTGTGTGTGTTGTGGGTGTGTTGTCGGTGTGTGTGTGTGTGTGTGTTGTCGGTGTGTGCGTGTGTGTGTTGTCGGTGTGTGTGTGTGTGTGTTGTCGGTGTGTGTGTGTGTGTGTTGTCGGTGTGTGTGTGTTATCGGTGTGTGTGTGTGTGTTGTCGGTGTGTGTGTGTGTGTGTGTGTTGTCGGTGTGTGTGTGTGTGTGTTGTCGGTGTGTGTGTGTGTGTGTTGTCGGTGTGTGTGTGTTGTCGGTGTGTGTGTGTGTGTGTTGTGGGTGTGTTTTCGGTGTGTGTGTGTGTGTGTGTTGTCGATGTGTGCGTGTGTGTTTTGTCGGTGTGTGTGTGTGTGTGTTGTCGGTGTGTGTGTGTGTGTTGTGTGTGTGTGTGTTGTGTGTGTGTGTGTTGTCGGTGTGTGTGTGTGTGTGTGTGTTGTCGGTGTGTGTGTGTGTGTTGTCGGTGTGTGTGTGTGTGTGTGTGTGTTGTCGGTGTGTGTGTGTTGTCGGTGTGTGTGTGTGTGTTGTTGGTGTGTGTGTGTGTGTGTGTGTTGTCGGTGTGTGTGTGTGTGTGTGTTGTTGGTTTGTGTTTTTGTGTTGTCGGTGTGTGTGTGTTGTCGGTGTGTTTGTGTGTGTGTGTTGTCGCTGTGTGTGTGTGTGTGTTGTCGGTGTGTGTGTGTGTGTGTTGTGTGTGTGTGTGTTGTCGGTGTGTGTGTGTGTGTGTTGTCGGTGTGTGTGTGTTATCGGTGTGTGTGTGTGTGTTGTCGGTGTGTGTGTGTGTGTGTGTGTTGTCGGTGTGTGTGTGTGTGTGTTGTCGGTGTGTGTGTGTGTGTGTTGTCGGTGTGTGTGTGTTGTCGGTGTGTGTGTGTTGTCGGTGTGTGTGTGTGTGTTGTCGGTGTGTGTGTGTGTGTGTGTGTTGTCGGTGTGTGTGTGTGTGTGTTGTTGGTTTGTGTTTTTGTGTTGTCGGTGTGTGTGTGTTGTCGGTGTGTTTGTGTGTGTGTGTTGTCGCTGTGTGTGTGTGTGTGTTGTCGGTGTGTGTGTGTGTGTGTTGTGTGTGTGTGTGTTGTCGGTGTGTGTGTGTGTTGTCGGTGTGTGTGTGTGTATGTGTTGTCGGTGTGTGTGTGTGTGTGTGTGTGTTGTCGGTGTGTGTGTGTGTGTTTTGTCGGTGTGTGTGTGTTTATGTGTTGTCGGTGTGTGTGTGTGTGTGTTGTCGGTGTGTGTGTGTGTGTTGTCGGTGTGTGTGTGTGTTGTCGGTGTGTGTGTGTGTGTTGTCGGTGTGTGTGTGTGTGTGTGTTGTCGGTGTGTGTGTGTGTGTGTGTGTGTTGTCGGTGTGTGTGTGTGTGTGTGTTGTCGGTGTGTGTGTCTGTGTGTGTTGTCGGTGTGTGTGTGGGTGTGTGTGTGTTGTGTGTGTGTGTGTTGTCGGTGTGTGTGTGTGTGTGTTGTCGGTGTGTGTGTGTGTGTTGTCGGTGTGTGTGTGTGTTGTCGGTGTGTGTGTGGGTGTGTGTGTGTTGTCGGTGTGTGTGTGTGTGTGTGTGTGTGTTGTCGGTGTGTGTGTGTGTGTGTTGTCGGTGTGTGTGTGTGTGTGTTGTCGGTGTGTGTGTGTTGTCGGTGTGTGTGTGTGTGTGTTGTCGGTGTGTTGTCGGTGTGTGTGTGTGTTGTCGGTGTGTGCGTGTGTGTGTTGTCGGTGTGTGTGTGTGTGTGTTGTCGGTGTGTGTGTGTGTGTGTTGTCGGTGTGTGTGTGTTATCGGTGTGTGTGTGTGTGTTGTCGGTGTGTGTGTGTGTGTGTGTGTTGTCGGTGTGTCTGTGTGTGTGTTGTCGGTGTGTGTGTGTGTGTGTTGTCGGTGTGTGTGTGTGTGTGTTGTGGGTGTGTTTTCGGTGTGTGTGTGTGTGTGTGTTGTCGATGTGTGCGTGTGTGTTTTGTCGGTGTGTGTGTGTGTGTGTTGTCGGTGTGTGTGTGTGTGTTGTGTGTGTGTGTGTTGTGTGTGTGTGTGTTGTCGGTGTGTGTGTGTGTGTGTGTGTTGTCGGTGTGTGTGTGTGTGTTGTCGGTGTGTGTGTGTGTGTGTGTGTTGTCGGTGTGTGTGTGTTGTCGGTGTGTGTGTGTGTGTTGTCGGTGTGTGTGTGTGTGTGTGTGTTGTCGGTGTGTGTGTGTGTGTGTGTTGTTGGTTTGTGTTTTTGTGTTGTCGGTGTGTGTGTGTTGTCGGTGTGTTTGTGTGTGTGTGTTGTCGCTGTGTGTGTGTGTGTGTTGTCGGTGTGTGTGTGTGTGTGTTGTGTGTGTGTGTGTTGTCGGTGTGTGTGTGTGTGTGTTGTCGGTGTGTGTGTGTTATCGGTGTGTGTGTGTGTGTTGTCGGTGTGTGTGTGTGTGTGTGTGTTGTCGGTGTGTGTGTGTGTGTGTTGTCGGTGTGTGTGTGTGTGTGTTGTCGGTGTGTGTGTGTTGTCGGTGTGTGTGTGTGTGTGTTGTGGGTGTGTTTTCGGTGTGTGTGTGTGTGTGTGTTGTCGATGTGTGCGTGTGTGTTTTGTCGGTGTGTGTGTGTGTGTGTTGTCGGTGTGTGTGTGTGTGTTGTGTGTGTGTGTGTTGTGTGTGTGTGTGTTGTCGGTGTGTGTGTGTGTGTGTGTGTTGTCGGTGTGTGTGTGTGTGTTGTCGGTGTGTGTGTGTGTGTGTGTGTGTTGTCGGTGTGTGTGTGTTGTCGGTGTGTGTGTGTGTGTTGTCGGTGTGTGTGTGTGTGTGTGTGTTGTCGGTGTGTGTGTGTGTGTGTTGTTGGTTTGTGTTTTTGTGTTGTCGGTGTGTGTGTGTTGTCGGTGTGTTTGTGTGTGTGTGTTGTCGCTGTGTGTGTGTGTGTGTTGTCGGTGTGTGTGTGTGTGTGTTGTGTGTGTGTGTGTTGTCGGTGTGTGTGTGTGTTGTCGGTGTGTGTGTGTGTATGTGTTGTCGGTGTGTGTGTGTGTGTGTGTGTGTGTTGTCGGTGTGTGTGTGTGTGTTTTGTCGGTGTGTGTGTGTTTATGTGTTGTCGGTGTGTGTGTGTGTGTGTTGTCGGTGTGTGTGTGTGTGTTGTCGGTGTGTGTGTGTGTTGTCGGTGTGTGTGTGTGTGTTGTCGGTGTGTGTGTGTGTGTTGTCGGTGTGTGTGTGTGTGTGTGTGTTGTCGGTGTGTGTGTGTGTGTGTGTTGTCGGTGTGTGTGTGTGTGTGTGTTGTCGGTGTGTGTGTGGGTGTGTGTGTGTTGTGTGTGTGTGTGTTGTCGGTGTGTGTGTGTGTGTGTTGTCGGTGTGTGTGTGTGTGTTGTCGGTGTGTGTGTGTGTTGTCGGTGTGTGTGTGGGTGTGTGTGTGTTGTCGGTGTGTGTGTGTGTGTGTGTGTTGTCGGTGTGTGTGTGTGTGTGTTGTCGGTGTGTGTGTGTGTGTGTGTTGTCGGTGTGAGTGTGTTGTCGGTGTGTGTGTGTGTGTGTTGTGGGTGTGTTGTCGGTGTGTGTGTGTGTGTGTGTTGTCGGTGTGTGCGTGTGTGTTTTGTCGGTGTGTGTGTGTGTGTGTTGTCGGTGTGTGTGTGTGTGTTGTGTGTGTGTGTGTTGTCGGTGTGTGTGTGTGTTGTCGGTTTGTGTGTGTGTGTGTGTGTTGTCGGTGTGTGTGTGTGTGTTGTCGGTGTGTGTGTGTGTGTTGTCGGTGTGTGTGTGTGTGTGTGTTGTCGGTGTGTATGTGTGTGTGTTGTCAGTGTGTGTGTGTGTGTTTTGTCGGTGCGTGTGTGTTTATGTGTTGTCGGTGTGTGTGTGTGTGTGTTGTCGGTGTGTGTGTGTGTGTTGTCGGTGTGTGTGTGTGTGTTGTCGGTGTGTGTGTGTGTGTTGTCGGTGTGTGTGTGTGTGTGTGTTGTCGGTGTGTGTGTGTGTGTGTGTTGTCGGTGTGTGTGTGTGTGTGTGTGTTGTCGGTGTGTGTGTGGGTGTGTGTGTGTGTGTGTGTGTGTTGTTGGTGTGTGTGTGTGTGTTGTCGGTGTGTGTGTGTGTTGTCGGTGTGTGTGTGTGTGTGTTGTCGGTGTGTTTGTGTGTGTGTGTTGTCGCTGTGTGTGTGTGTGTGTTGTCGGTGTGTTTGTGTGTGTGTGTTGTCGGTGTGTGTGTGTGTTTGTTGTCGGTGTGTGTGTGTGTGTGTTGTCGGTGTGTGTGTGTTGTCGGTGTGTGTGTGTGTGTGTTGTGGGTGTGTTGTCGGTGTGTGTGTGTGTTGTCGGTGTGTGCGTGTGTGTTTTGTCGGTGTGTGTGTGTGTGTGTTGTCGGTGTGTGTGTGTGTGTTGTGTGTGTGTGTGTTGTCGGTGTGTGTGTGTGTTGTCGGTGTGTGTGTGTGTGTGTGTGTGTTGTCGGTGTGTGTGTGTGTGTTGTCGGTGTGTGTGTGTGTGTGTGTGTTGTCGGTGTGTGTGTGTTGTCGGTGTGTGTGTGTGTGTGTTGTCGGTGTGTGTGTGTGTGTGTGTGTGTGTTGTCGTTGTGTGTGTGTGTGTGTTGTCGGTTTGTGTGTGTGTTGTCGGTGTGTGTGTGTTGTCGGTGTGTTTGTGTGTGTGTGTTGTCGCTGTGTGTGTGTGTGTGTTGTCGGTGTGTGTGTGTGTTGTGTGTGTGTGTGTTGTCGGTGTGTGTGTGTGTGTTGTCGGTGTGTGTGTGTGTATGTGTTGTCGGTGTGTGTGTGTGTGTGTGTGTTGTCGGTGTGTGTGTGTGTTGTCGGTGTGTGTGTGTGTGTGTTGTCGGTATGTGTGTGTGTGTTTGTGTTGTCGGTGTGTGTGTGTGTGTTGTGTGTGTGTGTGTTGTCGGTGTGTGTGTGTGTTGTCGGTGTGTGTGTGTGTGTGTTGTCGGTGTGTGTGTGTGTGTGTTGTCGGTGTGTGTGTGTGTTGTCGGTGTGTGTGTGTCTGTGTGTGTGTGTGTGTGTGTTGTCGGTGTGTGTGTGTGTGTTGTCGGTGTGTGTGTGTGTGTGTGTTGTCAGTGTGTGTGTTTGTGTGTTGTCGGTGTGTATGTGTGTGTGTTGTCAGTGTGTGTGTGTGTGTGTTGTCGGTGTGTGTGTGTTTATGTGTTGTCGGTGTGTGTGTGTGTGTTGTCGCTGTGTGTGTGTGTGTTGTCGGTGTGTGTGTGTGTTGTCGGTGTGTGTGTGTGTGTTGTCGGTGTGTGTGTGTGTGTGTTGTCGGTTTGTGTGTGTGTGTGTTGTCGGTGTGTGTGTGTGTGTGTGTGTGTGTTGTCAGTGTGTGTGTGTTGTCGGTGTGTGTGTGTGTGTGTGTTGTCGGTGTGTGTGTGTGTGTGTTGTCGGTGTGTGTGTGTGTGTGTGTTGTCGGTGTGTGTGTGTGTGTTGTCGGTGTGTGTGTGTGTGTGTTGTCAGTGTGTGTGTGTGTTGCTGGTGTTTGTGTGTGTGTGTGTTGTCGGTGTGTGTGTGTGTGTTGTCGGTGTGTGTGTGTGTGTTGTCGGTGTGTGTGTGTGTTGTCGGTGTGTGTGTGTGTGTGTGTGTGTGTTGTCGGTGTGTGTGTGTTGTCGGTGTGTGTGTGTGTGTTGTCGGTGTGTGTGTGTGTGTGTTGTCAGTGTGTGTGTGTGTGTGTGTTGTCGGTGTGTGTGTGTGTGTTGTCGGTGTGTGTGTGTGTGTGTGTTGTCGGTGTGTGTGTGTGTGTTGTCGGTGTGTGTGTGTGTGTGTTGTCAGTATGTGTGTGTGTTGCTGGTGTTTGTGTGTGTGTGTGTTGTCGGTGTGTGTGTGTGTGTTGTCGGTGTGTGTGTGTGTGTTGTCGGTGTGTGTGTGTGTGTGTGTGTGTGTGTTGTTGGTGTGTGTGTGTGTGTTGTCGGTGTGTGTGTGTGTTGTCGGTGTGTGTGTGTGTGTGTTGTCGGTGTGTTTGTGTGTGTGTGTTGTCGCTGTGTGTGTGTGTGTTGTCGGTGTGTGTCTGTGTGTGTGTGTGTTGTCGGTGTGTGTGTGTGTTTGTTGTCGGTGTGTGTGTGTGTGTGTTGTCGGTGTGTGTGTGTTGTCGGTGTGTGTGTGTGTGTGTTGTGGGTGTGTTGTCGGTGTGTGTGTGTGTTGTCGGTGTGTGCGTGTGTGTTTTGTCGGTGTGTGTGTGTGTGTGTGTGTGTGTTGTCGGTGTGTGTGTGTTGTCGGTGTGTGTGTGTGTGTGTGTTGTCGGTGTGTGTGTGTGTGTGTTGTCGGTGTGTGTGTGTGTGTGTGTTGTCGGTGTGTGTGTGTGTGTTGTCGGTGTGTGTGTGTGTGTGTTGTCAGTGTGTGTGTGTGTTGCTGGTGTTTGTGTGTGTGTGTGTTGTCGGTGTGTGTGTGTGTGTTGTCGGTGTGTGTGTGTGTGTTGTCGGTGTGTGTGTGTGTTGTCGGTGTGTGTGTGTGTGTGTGTGTGTGTTGTCGGTGTGTGTGTGTTGTCGGTGTGTGTGTGTGTGTGTGTTGTCGGTGTGTGTGTGTGTGTGTTGTCGGTGTGTGTGTGTGTGTGTTGTCAGTGTGTGTGTGTGTGTGTGTTGTCGGTGTGTGTGTGTTGTCGGTGTGTGTGTGTGTGTGTGTTGTCGGTTTGTGTGTGTGTGTGTTGTCGGTGTGTGTGTGTGTGTTGCCGGTGTGTGTGTGTTTTGTCGGTGTGTGTGTGTGTGTTGTCGGTGTGTGTGTGTGTTGTCGGTGTGTGTGTGTGTGTGTGTGTGTGTGTTGTCGGTGTGTGTGTGTTGTCGGTGTGTGTGTGTGTGTGTGTTGTCGGTGTGTGTGTGTGTGTGTTGTCGGTGTGTGTGTGTGTGTGTTGTCAGTGTGTGTGTGTGTGTGTTGTCGGTGTGTGTGTGTGTGTGTTGTCGGTGTGTGTGTGTGTGTGTGTTGTCGGTGTGTGTGTGTGTGTTGTCGGTGTGTGTGTGTGTTGTCAGTGTGTGTGTGTGTTGCTGGTGTTTGTGTGTGTGTGTGTTGTCGGTGTGTGTGTGTGTGTTGTCGGTGTGTGTGTGTGTTGTCGGTTTGTGTGTGTGTGTGTTGTCGGTGTGTGTGTGTGTGTTGCCGGTGTGTGTGTGTGTTGTCGGTGTGTGTGTGTGTGTTGTCGGTGTGTGTGTGTGTTGTCGGTGTGTGTGTGTGTGTGTGTGTGTGTTGTCGGTGTGTGTGTGTGTGTTGTCGGTGTGTGTGTGTGTTGTCGGTGTGTGTGTGTGTGTGTTGTCAGTGTGTGTGTGTGTGTGTTGTCGGTGTGTGTGTGTGTGTTGTCGGTGTGTGTGTGTGTGTGTGTTGTCGGTGTGTGTGTGTGTGTTGTCGGTGTGTGTGTGTGTGTGTTGTCAGTGTGTGTGTGTGTTGCTGGTGTTTGTGTGTGTGTGTGTTGTCGGTGTGTGTGTGTGTGTTGTCGGTGTGTGTGTGTGTGTTGTCGGTGTGTGTGTGTGTGTGTGTGTGTGTGTGTTGTTGGTGTGTGTGTGTGTGTTGTCGGTGTGTGTGTGTGTTGTCGGTGTGTGTGTGTGTGTGTTGTCGGTGTGTTTGTGTGTGTGTGTTGTCGCTGTGTGTGTGTGTGTGTGTGTTGTGTGTGTGTGTTGTCGGTGTGTGTGTGTGTGTTGTCGGTGTGTGTGTGTGTATGTGTTGTCGGTGTGTGTGTGTGTGTGTGTGTGTGTTGTCGGTGTGTGTGTGTGTGTGTTGTCGGTATGTGTGTGTGTGTTGCTGGTGTTTGTGTGTGTGTGTGTGTTGTCGGTGTGTGTGTGTGTGTGTGTGTGTGTGTGTTGTCGGTGTGTGTGTGTGTGTTGTCGGTGTGTGTGTGTGTGTGTTGTCGGCGTGTGTGTGTGTGTGTTGTCGGTGTGTGTGTGTGTGTTGTCGGTGTGTTTGTCTGTGTGTGGTCGGTGTGTGTGTGTGTGTGTTGTCGGTGTGTGTGTGTGTGTTGTGGGTGTGTGTGTTGTCGGTGTGTGTGTGTTGTCGGTGTGTGTGTGTGTGTGTGTTGTCGGTGTGTGTGTGTGTGTGTGTGTGTTGTCGGTGTGTGTGTGTGTGTGTTTGTGTTGTCGGTGTGTGTGTGTGTGTGTTGTGTGTGTGTGTGTTGTCGGTGTGTGTGTTGTCGGTGTGTGTGTGTGTGTGTGTTGTCGGTGTGTGTGTGTGTGTGTTGTCGGTGTGTGTGTGTGTGTGTGTTGTCGGTGTGTGTGTTTGTGTGTGTGTGTGTGTTGTCGGTGTGTGTGTGTGTGTTGTCGGTGTGTGTGTGTGTGTGTGTTGTCGGTGTGTATGTGTGTGTGTTGTCAGTGTGTGTGTGTGTGTGTGTTGTCGGTGTGTGTGTGTTTATGTGTTGTCGGTGTGTGTGTGTGTGTGTTGTCGGTGTGTGTGTGTGTGTTGTCGGTGTGTGTGTGTGTGTTGTCGGTTTGTGTGTGTGTGTGTGTTGTCGGTGTGTGTGTGTGTGTTGTCGGTGTGTGTGTGTGTTGTTGGTGTGTGTGTGTGTGTTGTCGGTGTGTGTGTGTGTTGTCGGTGTGTGTGTGTGAGTGTGTGTGTGTTGTCGGTGTGTGTGTGTTGTCGGTGTGTGTGTGTGTGTTGTTGGTGTGTGTGTGTGTGTGTGTTGTCGGTGTGTGTGTGTTGTCGGTGTGTGTGTGTGTGTTGTCGGTGTGTGTGTGTGTGTGTGTTGTCGGTGTGTATGTGTGTGTGTTGTCAGTGTGTGTGTGTCTGTGTTGTCGGTGTGTGTGTGTTTATGTGTTGTCGGTGTGTGTGTGTGTGTGTTGTCAGTGTGTGTGTGTGTTGCTGGTGTTTGTGTGTGTGTGTGTTGTCGGTGTGTGTGTGTGTGTTGTCGGTGTGTGTGTGTGTGTTGTCGGTGTGTGTGTGTGTTGTCGGTGTGTGTGTGTGTGTGTGTGTGTTGTCGGTGTGTGTGTGTTGTCGGTGTGTGTGTGTGTGTTGTCGGTGTGTGTGTGTGTGTGTTGTCGGTGTGTGTGTGTGTGTGTGTTGTCAGTGTGTGTGTGTGTGTGTGTTGTCGGTGTGTGTGTGTGTGTTGTCGGTGTGTGTGTGTGTGTGTGTTGTCGGTGTGTGTGTGTGTGTTGTCGGTGTGTGTGTGTGTGTGTTGTCAGTGTGTGTGTGTGTTGCTGGTGTTTGTGTGTGTGTGTGTTGTCGGTGTGTGTGTGTGTGTTGTCGGTGTGTGTGTGTGTGTTGTCGGTGTGTGTGTGTGTGTGTGTGTGTGTGTTGTTGGTGTGTGTGTGTGTGTTGTCGGTGTGTGTGTGTGTTGTCGGTGTGTGTGTGTGTGTGTTGTCGGTGTGTTTGTGTGTGTGTGTTGTCGCTGTGTGTGTGTGTGTGTTGTCGGTGTGTGTCTGTGTGTGTGTGTGTTGTCGGTGTGTGTGTGTGTTTGTTGTCGGTGTGTGTGTGTGTGTGTTGTCGGTGTGTGTGTGTTGTCGGTGTGTGTGTGTGTGTGTGTTGTGGGTGTGTTGTCGGTGTGTGTGTGTGTTGTCGGTGTGTGCGTGTGTGTTTTGTCGGTGTGTGTGTGTTGTCGGTGTGTGTGTGTGTGTGTGTTGTCGGTGTGTGTGTGTGTGTGTTGTCGGTGTGTGTGTGTGTGTGTGTTGTCGGTGTGTGTGTGTGTGTTGTCGGTGTGTGTGTGTGTGTGTGTTGTCAGTGTGTGTGTGTGTTGCTGGTGTTTGTGTGTGTGTGTGTTGTCGGTGTGTGTGTGTGTGTTGTCGGTGTGTGTGTGTGTGTTGTCGGTGTGTGTGTGTGTTGTCGGTGTGTGTGTGTGTGTGTGTGTGTGTGTTGTCGGTGTGTGTGTGTTGTCGGTGTGTGTGTGTGTGTTGTCGGTGTGTGTGTGTGTGTGTTGTCGGTGTGTGTGTGTGTGTGTTGTCGGTGTGTGTGTGTGTGTGTTGTCAGTGTGTGTGTGTGTGTGTTGTCGGTGTGTGTGTGTGTGTTGTCGGTGTGTGTGTGTGTGTGTGTTGTCGGTGTGTGTGTGTGTGTTGTCGGTGTGTGTGTGTGTTGTCAGTGTGTGTGTGTGTTGCTGGTGTTTGTGTGTGTGTGTGTTGTCGGTGTGTGTGTGTGTGTTGTCGGTGTGTGTGTGTGTGTTGTCGGTGTGTGTGTGTGTGTGTGTTGTCGGTGTGTGTGTGTTGTCGGTGTGTGTGTGTGTGTGTTGTGGGTGTGTTGTCGGTGTGTGTGTGTGTGTGTGTTGTCGGTGTGTGCGTGTGTGTTTTGTCGGTGTGTGTGTGTGTGTGTTGTCGGTGTGTGTGTGTGTGTTGTGTGTGTGTGTGTTGTCGGTGTGTGTGTGTGTTGTCGGTTTGTGTGTGTGTGTGTGTGTTGTCGGTGTGTGTGTGTGTGTTGTCGGTGTGTGTGTGTGTGTTGTCGGTGTGTGTGTGTGTGTGTGTTGTCGGTGTGTATGTGTGTGTGTTGTCAGTGTGTGTGTGTGTGTTTTGTCGGTGCGTGTGTGTTTATGTGTTGTCGGTGTGTGTGTGTGTGTGTTGTCGGTGTGTGTGTGTGTGTTGTCGGTGTGTGTGTGTGTGTTGTCGGTGTGTGTGTGTGTGTTGTCGGTGTGTGTGTGTGTGTGTGTTGTCGGTGTGTGTGTGTGTGTGTGTTGTCGGTGTGTGTGTGTGTGTGTGTGTTGTCGGTGTGTGTGTGGGTGTGTGTGTGTGTGTGTGTGTGTTGTTGGTGTGTGTGTGTGTGTTGTCGGTGTGTGTGTGTGTTGTCGGTGTGTGTGTGTGTGTGTTGTCGGTGTGTTTGTGTGTGTGTGTTGTCGCTGTGTGTGTGTGTGTGTTGTCGGTGTGTTTGTGTGTGTGTGTTGTCGGTGTGTGTGTGTGTTTGTTGTCGGTGTGTGTGTGTGTGTGTTGTCGGTGTGTGTGTGTTGTCGGTGTGTGTGTGTGTGTGTTGTGGGTGTGTTGTCGGTGTGTGTGTGTGTTGTCGGTGTGTGCGTGTGTGTTTTGTCGGTGTGTGTGTGTGTGTGTTGTCGGTGTGTGTGTGTGTGTTGTGTGTGTGTGTGTTGTCGGTGTGTGTGTGTGTTGTCGGTGTGTGTGTGTGTGTGTGTGTGTTGTCGGTGTGTGTGTGTGTGTTGTCGGTGTGTGTGTGTGTGTGTGTGTTGTCGGTGTGTGTGTGTTGTCGGTGTGTGTGTGTGTGTGTTGTCGGTGTGTGTGTGTGTGTGTGTGTGTGTGTTGTCGTTGTGTGTGTGTGTGTGTTGTCGGTTTGTGTGTGTGTTGTCGGTGTGTGTGTGTTGTCGGTGTGTTTGTGTGTGTGTGTTGTCGCTGTGTGTGTGTGTGTGTTGTCGGTGTGTGTGTGTGTTGTGTGTGTGTGTGTTGTCGGTGTGTGTGTGTGTGTTGTCGGTGTGTGTGTGTGTATGTGTTGTCGGTGTGTGTGTGTGTGTGTGTGTTGTCGGTGTGTGTGTGTGTTGTCGGTGTGTGTGTGTGTGTGTTGTCGGTATGTGTGTGTGTGTTTGTGTTGTCGGTGTGTGTGTGTGTGTTGTGTGTGTGTGTGTTGTCGGTGTGTGTGTGTGTTGTCGGTGTGTGTGTGTGTGTGTTGTCGGTGTGTGTGTGTGTGTGTTGTCGGTGTGTGTGTGTGTTGTCGGTGTGTGTGTGTCTGTGTGTGTGTGTGTGTGTGTTGTCGGTGTGTGTGTGTGTGTTGTCGGTGTGTGTGTGTGTGTGTGTTGTCAGTGTGTGTGTTTGTGTGTTGTCGGTGTGTATGTGTGTGTGTTGTCAGTGTGTGTGTGTGTGTGTTGTCGGTGTGTGTGTGTTTATGTGTTGTCGGTGTGTGTGTGTGTGTTGTCGCTGTGTGTGTGTGTGTTGTCGGTGTGTGTGTGTGTTGTCGGTGTGTGTGTGTGTGTTGTCGGTGTGTGTGTGTGTGTGTTGTCGGTTTGTGTGTGTGTGTGTTGTCGGTGTGTGTGTGTGTGTGTGTGTGTGTTGTCAGTGTGTGTGTGTTGTCGGTGTGTGTGTGTGTGTGTGTTGTCGGTGTGTGTGTGTGTGTGTTGTCGGTGTGTGTGTGTGTGTGTGTTGTCGGTGTGTGTGTGTGTGTTGTCGGTGTGTGTGTGTGTGTGTTGTCAGTGTGTGTGTGTGTTGCTGGTGTTTGTGTGTGTGTGTGTTGTCGGTGTGTGTGTGTGTGTTGTCGGTGTGTGTGTGTGTGTTGTCGGTGTGTGTGTGTGTTGTCGGTGTGTGTGTGTGTGTGTGTGTGTGTTGTCGGTGTGTGTGTGTTGTCGGTGTGTGTGTGTGTGTTGTCGGTGTGTGTGTGTGTTGTCAGTGTGTGTGTGTGTGTGTGTTGTCGGTGTGTGTGTGTGTGTTGTCGGTGTGTGTGTGTGTGTGTGTTGTCGGTGTGTGTGTGTGTGTTGTCGGTGTGTGTGTGTGTGTGTTGTCAGTATGTGTGTGTGTTGCTGGTGTTTGTGTGTGTGTGTGTTGTCGGTGTGTGTGTGTGTGTTGTCGGTGTGTGTGTGTGTGTTGTCGGTGTGTGTGTGTGTGTGTGTGTGTGTGTTGTTGGTGTGTGTGTGTGTGTTGTCGGTGTGTGTGTGTGTTGTCGGTGTGTGTGTGTGTGTGTTGTCGGTGTGTTTGTGTGTGTGTGTTGTCGCTGTGTGTGTGTGTGTTGTCGGTGTGTGTCTGTGTGTGTGTGTGTTGTCGGTGTGTGTGTGTGTTTGTTGTCGGTGTGTGTGTGTGTGTGTTGTCGGTGTGTGTGTGTTGTCGGTGTGTGTGTGTGTGTGTTGTGGGTGTGTTGTCGGTGTGTGTGTGTGTTGTCGGTGTGTGCGTGTGTGTTTTGTCGGTGTGTGTGTGTGTGTGTGTGTGTGTTGTCGGTGTGTGTGTGTTGTCGGTGTGTGTGTGTGTGTGTGTTGTCGGTGTGTGTGTGTGTGTGTTGTCGGTGTGTGTGTGTGTGTGTGTTGTCGGTGTGTGTGTGTGTGTTGTCGGTGTGTGTGTGTGTGTGTTGTCAGTGTGTGTGTGTGTTGCTGGTGTTTGTGTGTGTGTGTGTTGTCGGTGTGTGTGTGTGTGTTGTCGGTGTGTGTGTGTGTGTTGTCGGTGTGTGTGTGTGTTGTCGGTGTGTGTGTGTGTGTGTGTGTGTGTTGTCGGTGTGTGTGTGTTGTCGGTGTGTGTGTGTGTGTGTGTTGTCGGTGTGTGTGTGTGTGTGTTGTCAGTGTGTGTGTGTGTGTGTGTTGTCGGTGTGTGTGTGTTGTCGGTGTGTGTGTGTGTGTGTGTTGTCGGTTTGTGTGTGTGTGTGTTGTCGGTGTGTGTGTGTGTGTTGCCGGTGTGTGTGTGTTTTGTCGGTGTGTGTGTGTGTGTTGTCGGTGTGTGTGTGTGTTGTCGGTGTGTGTGTGTGTGTGTGTGTGTTGTCGGTGTGTGTGTGTTGTCGGTGTGTGTGTGTGTGTGTGTTGTCGGTGTGTGTGTGTGTGTGTTGTCGGTGTGTGTGTGTGTGTGTTGTCAGTGTGTGTGTGTGTGTTGTCGGTGTGTGTGTGTGTGTGTTGTCGGTGTGTGTGTGTGTGTGTGTTGTCGGTGTGTGTGTGTGTGTTGTCGGTGTGTGTGTGTGTTGTCAGTGTGTGTGTGTGTTGCTGGTGTTTGTGTGTGTGTGTGTTGTCGGTGTGTGTGTGTGTGTTGTCGGTGTGTGTGTGTGTTGTCGGTTTGTGTGTGTGTGTGTTGTCGGTGTGTGTGTGTGTGTTGCCGGTGTGTGTGTGTGTTGTCGGTGTGTGTGTGTGTGTTGTCGGTGTGTGTGTGTGTTGTCGGTGTGTGTGTGTGTGTGTGTGTGTGTTGTCGGTGTGTGTGTGTGTGTTGTCGGTGTGTGTGTGTGTTGTCGGTGTGTGTGTGTGTGTGTTGTCAGTGTGTGTGTGTGTGTGTTGTCGGTGTGTGTGTGTGTGTTGTCGGTGTGTGTGTGTGTGTGTGTTGTCGGTGTGTGTGTGTGTGTTGTCGGTGTGTGTGTGTGTGTGTTGTCAGTGTGTGTGTGTGTTGCTGGTGTTTGTGTGTGTGTGTGTTGTCGGTGTGTGTGTGTGTGTTGTCGGTGTGTGTGTGTGTGTTGTCGGTGTGTGTGTGTGTGTGTGTGTGTGTGTGTGTGTTGTTGGTGTGTGTGTGTGTGTTGTCGGTGTGTGTGTGTGTTGTCGGTGTGTGTGTGTGTGTGTTGTCGGTGTGTTTGTGTGTGTGTGTTGTCGCTGTGTGTGTGTGTGTGTGTGTTGTGTGTGTGTGTTGTCGGTGTGTGTGTGTGTGTTGTCGGTGTGTGTGTGTGTATGTGTTGTCGGTGTGTGTGTGTGTGTGTGTGTGTGTTGTCGGTGTGTGTGTGTGTGTGTTGTCGGTATGTGTGTGTGTGTTGCTGGTGTTTGTGTGTGTGTGTGTGTGTTGTCGGTGTGTGTGTGTGTGTGTGTGTGTGTGTGTTGTCGGTGTGTGTGTGTGTGTTGTCGGTGTGTGTGTGTGTGTGTTGTCGGCGTGTGTGTGTGTGTGTTGTCGGTGTGTGTGTGTGTGTTGTCGGTGTGTTTGTCTGTGTGTGGTCGGTGTGTGTGTGTGTGTGTTGTCGGTGTGTGTGTGTGTGTTGTGGGTGTGTGTGTTGTCGGTGTGTGTGTGTTGTCGGTGTGTGTGTGTGTGTGTGTTGTCGGTGTGTGTGTGTGTGTGTGTGTGTTGTCGGTGTGTGTGTGTGTGTGTTTGTGTTGTCGGTGTGTGTGTGTGTGTGTTGTGTGTGTGTGTGTTGTCGGTGTGTGTGTTGTCGGTGTGTGTGTGTGTGTGTGTTGTCGGTGTGTGTGTGTGTGTGTTGTCGGTGTGTGTGTGTGTGTGTGTTGTCGGTGTGTGTGTTTGTGTGTGTGTGTGTGTTGTCGGTGTGTGTGTGTGTGTTGTCGGTGTGTGTGTGTGTGTGTGTTGTCGGTGTGTATGTGTGTGTGTTGTCAGTGTGTGTGTGTGTGTGTGTTGTCGGTGTGTGTGTGTTTATGTGTTGTCGGTGTGTGTGTGTGTGTGTTGTCGGTGTGTGTGTGTGTGTTGTCGGTGTGTGTGTGTGTGTGTTGTCGGTTTGTGTGTGTGTGTGTGTTGTCGGTGTGTGTGTGTGTGTTGTCGGTGTGTGTGTGTGTTGTTGGTGTGTGTGTGTGTGTTGTCGGTGTGTGTGTGTGTTGTCGGTGTGTGTGTGTGAGTGTGTGTGTGTTGTCGGTGTGTGTGTGTTGTCGGTGTGTGTGTGTGTGTTGTTGGTGTGTGTGTGTGTGTGTGTTGTCGGTGTGTGTGTGTTGTCGGTGTGTGTGTGTGTGTTGTCGGTGTGTGTGTGTGTGTGTGTTGTCGGTGTGTATGTGTGTGTGTTGTCAGTGTGTGTGTGTCTGTGTTGTCGGTGTGTGTGTGTTTATGTGTTGTCGGTGTGTGTGTGTGTGTGTTGTCAGTGTGTGTGTGTGTTGCTGGTGTTTGTGTGTGTGTGTGTTGTCGGTGTGTGTGTGTGTGTTGTCGGTGTGTGTGTGTGTGTTGTCGGTGTGTGTGTGTGTTGTCGGTGTGTGTGTGTGTGTGTGTGTGTTGTCGGTGTGTGTGTGTTGTCGGTGTGTGTGTGTGTGTTGTCGGTGTGTGTGTGTGTGTGTTGTCGGTGTGTGTGTGTGTGTGTGTTGTCAGTGTGTGTGTGTGTGTGTGTTGTCGGTGTGTGTGTGTGTGTTGTCGGTGTGTGTGTGTGTGTGTGTTGTCGGTGTGTGTGTGTGTGTTGTCGGTGTGTGTGTGTGTGTGTTGTCAGTGTGTGTGTGTGTTGCTGGTGTTTGTGTGTGTGTGTGTTGTCGGTGTGTGTGTGTGTGTTGTCGGTGTGTGTGTGTGTGTTGTCGGTGTGTGTGTGTGTGTGTTTGTGTGTGTTGTTGGTGTGTGTGTGTGTGTTGTCGGTGTGTGTGTGTGTTGTCGGTGTGTGTGTGTGTGTGTTGTCGGTGTGTTTGTGTGTGTGTGTTGTCGCTGTGTGTGTGTGTGTGTTGTCGGTGTGTGTCTGTGTGTGTGTGTGTTGTCGGTGTGTGTGTGTGTTTGTTGTCGGTGTGTGTGTGTGTGTGTTGTCGGTGTGTGTGTGTTGTCGGTGTGTGTGTGTGTGTGTGTTGTGGGTGTGTTGTCGGTGTGTGTGTGTGTTGTCGGTGTGTGCGTGTGTGTTTTGTCGGTGTGTGTGTGTTGTCGGTGTGTGTGTGTGTGTGTGTTGTCGGTGTGTGTGTGTGTGTGTTGTCGGTGTGTGTGTGTGTGTGTGTTGTCGGTGTGTGTGTGTGTGTTGTCGGTGTGTGTGTGTGTGTGTGTTGTCAGTGTGTGTGTGTGTTGCTGGTGTTTGTGTGTGTGTGTGTTGTCGGTGTGTGTGTGTGTGTTGTCGGTGTGTGTGTGTGTGTTGTCGGTGTGTGTGTGTGTTGTCGGTGTGTGTGTGTGTGTGTGTGTGTGTGTTGTCGGTGTGTGTGTGTTGTCGGTGTGTGTGTGTGTGTTGTCGGTGTGTGTGTGTGTGTGTTGTCGGTGTGTGTGTGTGTGTGTTGTCGGTGTGTGTGTGTGTGTGTTGTCAGTGTGTGTGTGTGTGTGTTGTCGGTGTGTGTGTGTGTGTTGTCGGTGTGTGTGTGTGTGTGTGTTGTCGGTGTGTGTGTGTGTGTTGTCGGTGTGTGTGTGTGTTGTCAGTGTGTGTGTGTGTTGCTGGTGTTTGTGTGTGTGTGTGTTGTCGGTGTGTGTGTGTGTGTTGTCGGTGTGTGTGTGTGTGTTGTCGGTGTGTGTGTGTGTGTGTGTGTGTGTGTTGTTGGTGTGTGTGTGTGTGTTGTCGGTGTGTGTGTGTGTTGTCGGTGTGTGTGTGTGTGTGTTGTCGGTGTGTTTGTGTGTGTGTGTTGTCGCTGTGTGTGTGTGTGTTGTGTGTGTGTGTTGTCGGTGTGTGTGTGTTGTCGGTGTGTGTGTGTGTATGTGTTGTCGGTGTGTGTGTGTGAGTGTGTGTGTTGTCGGTGTGTGTGTGTGTGTGTTGTCGGTGTGTGTGTGTGTGTGTTGTCGGTGTGTGTGTGTTGCTGGTGTTTGTGTGTGTGTGTGTGTGTTGTCGGTGTGTGTGTGTGTGTGTGTGTGTGTTGTCGGTGTGTGTGTGTGTGTTGTCGGTGTGTGTGTGTGTGTGTTGTCGGCGTGTGTGTGTGTGTGTTGTCGGTGTGTGTGTGTGTGTGTTGTCGGTGTGTTTGTGTGTGTGTGTGGTCGGTGTGTGTGTGTGTGTGTTGTCGGTGTGTGTGTGTGTGTTGTGGGTGTGTGTGTTGTCGGTGTGTGTGTGTTGTCGGTGTGTGTGTGTGTGTGTGTTGTCGGTGTGTGTGTGTGTGTGTGTGTTGTCGGTGTGTGTGTGTGTGTGTTTGTGTTGTCGGTGTGTGTGTGTGTGTGTTGTGTGTGTGTGTGTTGTCGGTGTGTGTGTGTGTTGTCGGTGTGTGTGTGTGTGTGTGTTGTCGGTGTGTGTGTGTGTGTGTTGTCGGTGTGTGTGTGTGTGTGTTGTCGGTGTGTGTGTTTGTGTGTGTGTGTGTGTTGTCGGTGTGTGTGTGTGTGTTGTCGGTGTGTGTGTGTGTGTGTGTTGTCGGTGTGTATGTGTGTGTGTTGTCAGTGTGTGTGTGTGTGTGTGTTGTCGGTGTGTGTGTGTTTATGTGTTGTCGGTGTGTGTGTGTGTGTGTTGTCGGTGTGTGTGTGTGTGTTGTCGGTGTGTGTGTGTGTTGTCGGTTTGTGTGTGTGTGTGTGTGTTGTCGGTGTGTGTGTGTGTGTTGTCGGTGTGTGTGTGTGTTGTTGGTGTGTGTGTGTGTGTTGTCGGTGTGTGTGTGTGTTGTCGGTGTGTGTGTGTGAGTGTGTGTGTGTTGTCGGTGTGTGTGTGTTGTCGGTGTGTGTGTGTGTGTGTGTTGTTGGTGTGTGTGTGTGTGTGTGTTGTCGGTGTGTGTGTGTGTGTTGTCGGTGTGTGTGTGTGTGTTGTCGGTGTGTGTGTGTGTGTGTGTTGTCGGTGTGTATGTGTGTGTGTTGTCAGTGTGTGTGTGTCTGTGTTGTCGGTGTGTGTGTGTTTATGTGTTGTCGGTGTGTGTGTGTGTGTGTTGTCGGTGTGTGTGTGTGTGTTGTCGGTGTGTGTGTGTTGTCGGTGTGTGTGTGTGTTGTCGGTGTGTGTGTGTGTGTGTGTTGTCGGTGTGTGTGTGTGTGTGTGTGTTGTCGGTGTGTGTGTGTGTGTGTGTTGTCGGAGTGTGTGTGTGTTGTCGGTGTGTGTGTGGGGGTGTGTGTGTTGTGTGTGTGTGTGTTGTCGGTGTGTGTGTGTGTGTGTTGTCGGTGTGTGTGTGTGTGTTGTCGGTGTGTGTGTGTTTATGTGTTGTCGGTGTGTGTGTGTGTGTGTTGTCGCTGTGTGTGTGTGTGTTGTCGGTGTGTGTGTGTGTTGTCGGTGTGTGTGTGTGTGTTGTCGGTGTGTGTGTGTGTGTGTGTGTTGTCGGTTTGTGTGTGTGTGTGTTGTCGGTGTGTGTGTGTGTGTTGCCGGTGTGTGTGTGTGTTGTCGGTGTGTGTGTGTGTGTTGTCGGTGTGTGTGTGTGTTGTCGGTGTGTGTGTGTGTGTGTGTGTGTGTTGTCGGTGTGTGTGTGTTGTCGGTGTGTGTGTGTGTGTGTGTTGTCGGTGTGTGTGTGTGTGTGTGTTGTCGGTGTGTGTGTGTGTGTGTTGTCAGTGTGTGTGTGTGTGTGTGTTGTCGGTGTGTGTGTGTGTGTGTTGTCGGTGTGTGTGTGTGTGTGTGTTGTCGGTGTGTGTGTGTGTGTTGTCGGTGTGTGTGTGTGTGTGTTGTCAGTGTGTGTGTGTGTTGCTGGTGTTTGTGTGTGTGTGTGTTGTCGGTGTGTGTGTGTGTGTTGTCGGTGTGTGTGTGTGTTGTCGGTTTGTGTGTGTGTGTGTGTGTTGTCGGTGTGTGTGTGTGTGTTGCCGGTGTGTGTGTGTGTTGTCGGTGTGTGTGTGTGTGTTGTCGGTGTGTGTGTGTGTTGTCGGTGTGTGTGTGTGTGTGTGTGTGTTGTCGGTGTGTGTGTGTTGTCGGTGTGTGTGTGTGTGTTGTCGGTGTGTGTGTGTGTGTGTTGTCGGTGTGTGTGTGTGTGTGTTGTCAGTGTGTGTGTGTGTGTGTGTTGTCGGTGTGTGTGTGTGTGTTGTCGGTGTGTGTGTGTGTGTGTGTTGTCGGTGTGTGTGTGTGTGTTGTCGGTGTGTGTGTGTGTGTTGTCAGTGTGTGTGTGTGTTGCTGGTGTTTGTGTGTGTGTGTGTTGTCGGTGTGTGTGTGTGTGTTGTTGGTGTGTGTGTGTGTGTTGTCGGTGTGTGTGTGTGTGTGTGTGTGTGTTGTTGGTGTGTGTGTGTGTGTTGTCGGTGTGTGTGTGTGTTGTCGGTGTGTGTGTGTGTGTGTTGTCGGTGTGTTTGTGTGTGTGTGTTGTCGCTGTGTGTGTGTGTGTGTGTTGTCGGTGTGTGTGTGTGTGTGTTGTGTGTGTGTGTTGTCGGTGTGTGTGTGTGTGTTGTCGGTGTGTGTGTGTGTATGTGTTGTCGATGTGTGTGTGTGTGTGTGTGTGTTGTCGGTGTGTGTGTGTGTGTGTTGTCGGTGTGTGTGTGTGTGTGTTGTCGGTATGTGTGTGTGTGTTGCTGGTGTTTGTGTGTGTGTGTGTTGTCGGTGTGTGTGTGTGTGTTGTCGGTGTGTGTGTGTGTGTGTGTGTGTGTTGTCGGTGTGTGTGTGTGTGTTGTCGGTGTGTGTGTGTGTGTGTTGTCGGAGTGTGTGTGTGTGTGTTGTCGGTGTGTGTGTGTGTGTTGTCGGTGTGTTTGTGTGTGTGTGTGGTCGGTGTGTGTGTGTGTGTGTTGTCGGTGTGTGTGTGTGTGTTGTGGGTGTGTGTGTTGTCGGTGTGTGTGTGTGTGTTGTCGGTGTGTGTGTGTGTGTGTGTTGTCGGTGTGTGTGTGTGTGTGTGTGTGTTGTCGGTGTGTGTGTGTGTGTTTGTGTTGTCGGTGTGTGTGTGTGTGTGTTGTGTGTGTGTGTGTTGTCGGTGTGTGTGTGTGTGTTGCCGGTGTGTGTGTGTTTTGTCGGTGTGTGTGTGTGTGTTGTCGGTGTGTGTGTGTGTTGTCGGTGTGTGTGTGTGTGTGTGTGTGTTGTCGGTGTGTGTGTGTTGTCGGTGTGTGTGTGTGTGTGTGTTGTCGGTGTGTGTGTGTGTGTGTTGTCGGTGTGTGTGTGTGTGTGTTGTCAGTGTGTGTGTGTGTGTGTGTTGTCGGTGTGTGTGTGTGTGTGTTGTCGGTGTGTGTGTGTGTGTGTGTGTTGTCGGTGTGTGTGTGTGTGTTGTCGGTGTGTGTGTGTGTTGTCAGTGTGTGTGTGTGTTGCTGGTGTTTGTGTGTGTGTGTGTTGTCGGTGTGTGTGTGTGTGTTGTCGGTGTGTGTGTGTGTTGTCGGTTTGTGTGTGTGTGTGTGTGTTGTCGGTGTGTGTGTGTGTGTTGCCGGTGTGTGTGTGTGTTGTCGGTGTGTGTGTGTGTGTTGTCGGTGTGTGTGTGTGTTGTCGGTGTGTGTGTGTGTGTGTGTGTGTTGTCGGTGTGTGTGTGTGTGTTGTCGGTGTGTGTGTGTGTGTGTTGTCGGTGTGTGTGTGTGTGTGTTGTCAGTGTGTGTGTGTGTGTGTTGTCGGTGTGTGTGTGTGTGTTGTCGGTGTGTGTGTGTGTGTGTGTTGTCGGTGTGTGTGTGTGTGTTGTCGGTGTGTGTGTGTGTGTGTTGTCAGTGTGTGTGTGTGTTGCTGGTGTTTGTGTGTGTGTGTGTTGTCGGTGTGTGTGTGTGTGTTGTCGGTGTGTGTGTGTGTGTTGTCGGTGTGTGTGTGTGTGTGTGTGTGTGTGTGTTGTCGGTGTGTGTGTGTGTGTTTGTGTGTGTGTTGTTGGTGTGTGTGTGTGTGTTGTCGGTGTGTGTGTGTGTTGTCGGTGTGTGTGTGTGTGTTGTGTGTGTGTGTTGTCGGTGTGTGTGTGTGTGTTGTCGGTGTGTGTGTGTGTATGTGTTGTCGGTGTGTGTGTGTGTGTGTGTGTTGTCGGTGTGTGTGTGTGTGTGTTGTCGGTGTGTGTGTGTGTGTGTTGTCGGTATGTGTGTGTGTGTTGCTGGTGTTTGTGTGTGTTTGTGTGTGTTGTCGGTGTGTGTGTGTGTGTGTGTGTGTGTGTGTTGTCGGTGTGTGTGTGTGTGTGTTGTGTGTGTGTGTGTTGTCGGTGTGTGTGTGTGTTGTCGGTGTGTGTGTGTGTGTGTGTTGTCGGTGTGTGTGTGTGTGTGTTGTCGGTGTGTGTGTGTGTGTGTTGTCGGTGTGTGTGTTTGTGTGTGTGTGTGTGTTGTCGGTGTGTGTGTGTGTGTTGTCGGTGTGTGTGTGTGTGTGTGTTGTCGGTGTGTATGTGTGTGTGTTGTCAGTGTGTGTGTGTGTGTGTGTTGTCGGTGTGTGTGTGTTTATGTGTTGTCGGTGTGTGTGTGTGTGTGTTGTCGGTGTGTGTGTGTGTGTTGTCGGTGTGTGTGTGTGTGTGTTGTCGGTTTGTGTGTGTGTGTGTGTGTTGTCGGTGTGTCTGTGTGTGTTGTCGGTGTGTGTGTGTGTTGTTGGTGTGTGTGTGTGTGTTGTCGGTGTGTGTGTGTGTTGTCGGTGTGTGTGTGTGAGTGTGTGTGTGTTGTCGGTGTGTGTGTGTTGTCGGTGTGTGTGTGTGTGTGTGTGTTGTTGGTGTGTGTGTGTGTGTGTGTTGTCGGTGTGTGTGTGTGTGTTGTCGGTGTGTGTGTGTGTGTTGTCGGTGTGTGTGTGTGTGTGTTGTCAGTGTGTGTGTGTGTTGCCGGTGTTTGTGTGTGTGTGTGTTGTCGGTGTGTGTGTGTGTGTTGTCGGTGTGTGTGTGTGTGTTGTCGGTTTGTGTGTGTGTGTGTGTGTTGTCGGTGTGTGTGTGTGTGTTGCCGGTGTGTGTGTGTGTTGTCGGTGTGTGTGTGTGTGTTGTCGGTGTGTGTGTGTGTTGTCGGTGTGTGTGTGTGTGTGTGTGTTGTCGGTGTGTGTGTGTTGTCGGTGTGTGTGTGTGTGTGTGTGTGTTGTCGGTGTGTGTGTGTGTGTGTTGTCGGTGTGTGTGTGTGTGTGTTGTCAGTGTGTGTGTGTGTGTGTGTTGTCGGTGTGTGTGTGTGTGTTGTCGGTGTGTGTGTGTGTGTGTGTTGTCGGTGTGTGTGTGTGTGTTGTCGGTGTGTGTGTGTGTGTGTTGTCAGTGTGTGTGTGTGTTGCTGGTGTTTGTGTGTGTGTGTGTTGTCGGTGTGTGTGTGTGTGTTGTTGGTGTGTGTGTGTGTGTTGTCGGTGTGTGTGTGTGTGTGTGTGTGTGTGTGTTGTTGGTGTGTGTGTGTGTGTTGTCGGTGTGTGTGTGTGTGTGTTGTGTGTGTGTGTTGTCGGTGTGTGTGTGTGTGTTGTCGGTGTGTGTGTGTGTATGTGTTGTCGGTGTGTGTGTGTGTGTGTGTGTGTTGTCGGTGTGTGTGTGTGTGTGTTGTCGGTGTGTGTGTGTGTGTGTTGTCGGTATGTGTGTGTGTGTTGCTGGTGTTTGTGTGTGTGTGTGTTGTCGGTGTGTGTGTGTGTGTTGTCGGTGTGTGTGTGTGTTGTCGGTTTGTGTGTGTGTGTGTGTGTTGTCGGTGTGTGTGTGTGTGTTGCCGGTGTGTGTGTGTGTTGTCGGTGTGTGTGTGTGTGTTGTCGGTGTGTGTGTGTGTTGTCGGTGTGTGTGTGTGTGTGTGTGTGTTGTCGGTGTGTGTGTGTGTGTTGTCGGTGTGTGTGTGTGTGTGTTGTCGGTGTGTGTGTGTGTTGTCAGTGTGTGTGTGTGTGTGTTG
This sequence comes from Salmo salar, assembly GCF_965601325.2. Lineage (NCBI taxonomy): Eukaryota > Metazoa > Chordata > Actinopteri > Salmoniformes > Salmonidae > Salmo > Salmo salar. The sequence goes on along the minus strand of NW_027675533.1, from coordinate 222,295 downwards.
TCGGTGTGTGTGTGTGTGTTGTCGGTGTGTGTGTGTGTGTGTGTTGTCGGTGTGTGTGTGTGTGTTGTCGGTGTGTGTGTGTGTGTGTGTTGTCAGTGTGTGTGTGTGTTGCTGGTGTTTGTGTGTGTGTGTGTTGTCGGTGTGTGTGTGTGTGTTGTCGGTGTGTGTGTGTGTGTGTGTGTGTTGTTGGTGTGTGTGTGTGTGTTGTCGGTGTGTGTGTGTGTTGTCGGTGTGTGTGTGTGTGTGTTGTCGGTGTGTTTGTGTGTGTGTGTTGTCGCTGTGTGTGTGTGTGTGTGTGTTGTGTGTGTGTGTTGTCGGTGTGTGTGTGTGTGTTGTCGGTGTGTGTGTGTGTATGTGTTGTCGGTGTGTGTGTGTGTGTGTGTGTGTTGTCGGTGTGTGTGTGTGTGTGTTGTCGGTGTGTGTGTGTGTGTGTTGTCGGTATGTGTGTGTGTGTTGCTGGTGTTTGTGTGTGTGTGTGTGTGTTGTCGGTGTGTGTGTGTGTGTGTGTGTGTGTTGTCGGTGTGTGTGTGTGTGTTGTCGGTGTGTGTGTGTGTGTGTTGTCGGCGTGTGTGTGTGTGTGTTGTCGGTGTGTGTGTGTGTGTTGTCGGTGTGTTTGTGTGTGTGTGTGGTCGGTGTGTGTGTGTGTGTGTTGTCGGTGTGTGTGTGTGTGTTGTGGGTGTGTGTGTTGTCGGTGTGTGTGTGTTGTCGGTGTGTGTGTGTGTGTGTGTTGTCGGTGTGTGTGTGTGTGTGTGTGTGTTGTCGGTGTGTGTGTGTGTGTGTTTGTGTTGTCGGTGTGTGTGTGTGTGTGTTGTGTGTGTGTGTGTTGTCGGTGTGTGTGTGTGTTGTCGGTGTGTGTGTGTGTGTGTGTTGTCGGTGTGTGTGTGTGTGTGTTGTCGGTGTGTGTGTGTGTGTGTTGTCGGTGTGTGTGTTTGTGTGTGTGTGTGTGTTGTCGGTGTGTGTGTGTGTGTTGTCGGTGTGTGTGTGTGTGTGTGTTGTCGGTGTGTATGTGTGTGTGTTGTCAGTGTGTGTGTGTGTGTGTGTTGTCGGTGTGTGTGTGTTTATGTGTTGTCGGTGTGTGTGTGTGTGTGTTGTCGGTGTGTGTGTGTGTGTTGTCGGTGTGTGTGTGTGTGTTGTCGGTTTGTGTGTGTGTGTGTGTGTTGTCGGTGTGTGTGTGTGTGTTGTCGGTGTGTGTGTGTGTTGTTGGTGTGTGTGTGTGTGTTGTCGGTGTGTGTGTGTGTTGTCGGTGTGTGTGTGTGAGTGTGTGTGTGTTGTCGGTGTGTGTGTGTTGTCGGTGTGTGTGTGTGTGTGTGTTGCTGGTGTTTGTGTGTGTGTGTGTTGTCGGTGTGTGTGTGTGTGTTGTCGGTGTGTGTGTGTGTTGTCGGTTTGTGTGTGTGTGTGTGTGTTGTCGGTGTGTGTGTGTGTGTTGCCGGTGTGTGTGTGTGTTGTCGGTGTGTGTGTGTGTGTTGTCGGTGTGTGTGTGTGTTGTCGGTGTGTGTGTGTGTGTGTGTGTTGTCGGTGTGTGTGTGTTGTCGGTGTGTGTGTGTGTGTGTGTGTGTTGTCGGTGTGTGTGTGTGTGTGTTGTCGGTGTGTGTGTGTGTGTGTGTTGTCAGTGTGTGTGTGTGTGTGTGTTGTCGGTGTGTGTGTGTGTGTGTTGTCGGTGTGTGTGTGTGTGTGTGTTGTCGGTGTGTGTGTGTGTGTTGTCGGTGTGTGTGTGTGTGTGTTGTCAGTGTGTGTGTGTGTTGCTGGTGTTTGTGTGTGTGTGTGTTGTCGGTGTGTGTGTGTGTGTGTGTTGTCGGTGTGTGTGTGTGTGTTGTCGGTGTGTGTGTGTGTTGTCGGTTTGTGTGTGTGTGTGTGTGTTGTCGGTGTGTGTGTGTGTGTTGCCGGTGTGTGTGTGTGTGGTCGGTGTGTGTGTGTGTGTGTTGTCGGTGTGTGTGTGTGTGTTGTGGGTGTGTGTGTTGTCGGTGTGTGTGTGTTGTCGGTGTGTGTGTGTGTGTGTGTTGTCGGTGTGTGTGTGTGTGTGTGTGTGTTGTCGGTGTGTGTGTGTGTGTGTTTGTGTTGTCGGTGTGTGTGTGTGTGTGTTGTGTGTGTGTGTGTTGTCGGTGTGTGTGTGTGTTGTCGGTGTGTGTGTGTGTGTGTGTTGTCGGTGTGTGTGTGTGTGTGTTGTCGGTGTGTGTGTGTGTGTGTTGTCGGTGTGTGTGTTTGTGTGTGTGTGTGTGTTGTCGGTGTGTGTGTGTGTGTTGTCGGTGTGTGTGTGTGTGTGTGTTGTCGGTGTGTATGTGTGTGTGTTGTCAGTGTGTGTGTGTGTGTGTGTTGTCGGTGTGTGTGTGTTTATGTGTTGTCGGTGTGTGTGTGTGTGTGTTGTCGGTGTGTGTGTGTGTGTTGTCGGTGTGTGTGTGTGTGTTGTCGGTTTGTGTGTGTGTGTGTGTGTTGTCGGTGTGTGTGTGTGTGTTGTCGGTGTGTGTGTGTGTTGTTGGTGTGTGTGTGTGTGTTGTCGGTGTGTGTGTGTGTTGTCGGTGTGTGTGTGTGAGTGTGTGTGTGTTGTCGGTGTGTGTGTGTGTTGTCGGTGTGTGTGTGTGTGTGTGTTGCTGGTGTTTGTGTGTGTGTGTGTTGTCGGTGTGTGTGTGTGTGTGTTGTCGGTGTGTGTGTGTGTTGTCGGTTTGTGTGTGTGTGTGTGTGTTGTCGGTGTGTGTGTGTGTGTTGCCGGTGTGTGTGTGTGTTGTCGGTGTGTGTGTGTGTGTTGTCGGTGTGTGTGTGTGTTGTCGGTGTGTGTGTGTGTGTGTGTGTTGTCGGTGTGTGTGTGTTGTCGGTGTGTGTGTGTGTGTGTGTGTGTTGTCGGTGTGTGTGTGTGTGTGTGTTGTCGGTGTGTGTGTGTGTGTGTGTTGTCGGTGTGTGTGTGTGTGTTGTCGGTGTGTGTGTGTGTGTTGTCAGTGTGTGTGTGTGTTGCTGGTGTTTGTGTGTGTGTGTGTTGTCGGTGTGTGTGTGTGTGTTGTTGGTGTGTGTGTGTGTGTTGTCGGTGTGTGTGTGTGTGTGTGTGTGTGTTGTTGGTGTGTGTGTGTGTGTTGTCGGTGTGTGTGTGTGTTGTCGGTGTGTGTGTGTGTGTGTTGTCGGTGTGTTTGTGTGTGTGTGTTGTCGCTGTGTGTGTGTGTGTGTGTTGTCGGTGTGTGTGTGTGTGTGTTGTGTGTGTGTGTTGTCGGTGTGTGTGTGTGTGTTGTCGGTGTGTGTGTGTGTATGTGTTGTCGATGTGTGTGTGTGTGTGTGTGTGTTGTCGGTGTGTGTGTGTGTGTGTTGTCGGTGTGTGTGTGTGTGTGTTGTCGGTATGTGTGTGTGTGTTGCTGGTGTTTGTGTGTGTGTGTGTTGTCGGTGTGTGTGTGTGTGTTGTCGGTGTGTGTGTGTGTGTGTGTGTGTGTTGTCGGTGTGTGTGTGTGTGTTGTCGGTGTGTGTGTGTGTGTGTTGTCGGAGTGTGTGTGTGTGTGTTGTCGGTGTGTGTGTGTGTGTTGTCGGTGTGTTTGTGTGTGTGTGTGGTCGGTGTGTGTGTGTGTGTGTTGTCGGTGTGTGTGTGTGTGTTGTGGGTGTGTGTGTTGTCGGTGTGTGTGTGTGTGTTGTCGGTGTGTGTGTGTGTGTGTGTTGTCGGTGTGTGTGTGTGTGTGTGTGTGTTGTCGGTGTGTGTGTGTGTGTTTGTGTTGTCGGTGTGTGTGTGTGTGTGTTGTGTGTGTGTGTGTTGTCGGTGTGTGTGTGTGTGTTGCCGGTGTGTGTGTGTTTTGTCGGTGTGTGTGTGTGTGTTGTCGGTGTGTGTGTGTGTTGTCGGTGTGTGTGTGTGTGTGTGTGTGTTGTCGGTGTGTGTGTGTTGTCGGTGTGTGTGTGTGTGTGTGTTGTCGGTGTGTGTGTGTGTGTGTTGTCGGTGTGTGTGTGTGTGTGTTGTCAGTGTGTGTGTGTGTGTGTGTTGTCGGTGTGTGTGTGTGTGTGTTGTCGGTGTGTGTGTGTGTGTGTGTGTTGTCGGTGTGTGTGTGTGTGTTGTCGGTGTGTGTGTGTGTTGTCAGTGTGTGTGTGTGTTGCTGGTGTTTGTGTGTGTGTGTGTTGTCGGTGTGTGTGTGTGTGTTGTCGGTGTGTGTGTGTGTTGTCGGTTTGTGTGTGTGTGTGTGTGTTGTCGGTGTGTGTGTGTGTGTTGCCGGTGTGTGTGTGTGTTGTCGGTGTGTGTGTGTGTGTTGTCGGTGTGTGTGTGTGTTGTCGGTGTGTGTGTGTGTGTGTGTGTGTTGTCGGTGTGTGTGTGTGTGTTGTCGGTGTGTGTGTGTGTGTGTTGTCGGTGTGTGTGTGTGTGTGTTGTCAGTGTGTGTGTGTGTGTGTTGTCGGTGTGTGTGTGTGTGTTGTCGGTGTGTGTGTGTGTGTGTGTTGTCGGTGTGTGTGTGTGTGTTGTCGGTGTGTGTGTGTGTGTGTTGTCAGTGTGTGTGTGTGTTGCTGGTGTTTGTGTGTGTGTGTGTTGTCGGTGTGTGTGTGTGTGTTGTCGGTGTGTGTGTGTGTGTTGTCGGTGTGTGTGTGTGTGTGTGTGTGTGTGTGTTGTCGGTGTGTGTGTGTGTGTTTGTGTGTGTGTTGTTGGTGTGTGTGTGTGTGTTGTCGGTGTGTGTGTGTGTTGTCGGTGTGTGTGTGTGTGTTGTGTGTGTGTGTTGTCGGTGTGTGTGTGTGTGTTGTCGGTGTGTGTGTGTGTATGTGTTGTCGGTGTGTGTGTGTGTGTGTGTGTTGTCGGTGTGTGTGTGTGTGTGTTGTCGGTGTGTGTGTGTGTGTGTTGTCGGTATGTGTGTGTGTGTTGCTGGTGTTTGTGTGTGTTTGTGTGTGTTGTCGGTGTGTGTGTGTGTGTGTGGTGTGTGTGTGTTGTCGGTGTGTGTGTGTGTGTGTTGTGTGTGTGTGTGTTGTCGGTGTGTGTGTGTGTTGTCGGTGTGTGTGTGTGTGTGTGTTGTCGGTGTGTGTGTGTGTGTGTTGTCGGTGTGTGTGTGTGTGTGTTGTCGGTGTGTGTGTTTGTGTGTGTGTGTGTGTTGTCGGTGTGTGTGTGTGTGTTGTCGGTGTGTGTGTGTGTGTGTGTTGTCGGTGTGTATGTGTGTGTGTTGTCAGGTGTGTGTGTGTGTGTGTTGTCGGTGTGTGTGTGTGTGTGTGTTGTCGGTGGTGTGTGTGTGTGTGTTGTCGGTGTGTGTGTGTGTGTGTTGTCGGTGTGTGTGTGTGTGTGTTGTCGGTTTGTGTGTGTGTGTGTGTGTTGTCGGTGTGTCTGTGTGTGTTGTCGGTGTGTGTGTGTGTTGTTGGTGTGTGTGTGTGTGTTGTCGGTGTGTGTGTGTGTTGTCGGTGTGTGTGTGTGAGTGTGTGTGTGTTGTCGGTGTGTGTGTGTTGTCGGTGTGTGTGTGTGTGTGTGTGTGTTGGTGTGTGTGTGTGTGTGTGTTGTCGGTGTGTGTGTGTGTGTTGTCGGTGTGTGTGTGTGTGTGTTGTCGGTGTGTGTGTGTGTGTGTTGTCAGTGTGTGTGTGTGTTGCCGGTGTTGTGTGTGTGTGTGTTGTCGGTGTGTGTGTGTGTGTTGTCGGTGTGTGTGTGTGTGTTGTCGGTTTGTGTGTGTGTGTGTGTGTTGTCGGTGTGTGTGTGTGTGTTGCCGGTGTGTGTGTGTGTTGTCGGTGTGTGTGTGTGTGTTGTCGGTGTGTGTGTGTGTTGTCGGTGTGTGTGTGTGTGTGTGTGTTGTCGGTGTGTGTGTGTTGTCGGTGTGTGTGTGTGTGTGTGTGTGTTGTCGGTGTGTGTGTGTGTGTGTTGTCGGTGTGTGTGTGTGTGTGTTGTCAGTGTGTGTGTGTGTGTGTGTTGTCGGTGTGTGTGTGTGTGTTGTCGGTGTGTGTGTGTGTGTGTGTTGTCGGTGTGTGTGTGTGTGTTGTCGGTGTGTGTGTGTGTGTGTTGTCAGTGTGTGTGTGTGTTGCTGGTGTTTGTGTGTGTGTGTGTTGTCGGTGTGTGTGTGTGTGTGTTGGTGTGTGTGTGTGTGTTGTCGGTGTGTGTGTGTGTGTGTGTGTGTGTGTGTTGTTGGTGTGTGTGTGTGTGTTGTCGGTGTGTGTGTGTGTGTGGTTGTGTGTGTGTGTTGTCGGTGTGTGTGTGTGTGTTGTCGGTGTGTGTGTGTGTATGTGTTGTCGGTGTGTGTGTGTGTGTGTGTGTGTTGTCGGTGTGTGTGTGTGTGTGTTGTCGGTGTGTGTGTGTGTGTGTTGTCGGTATGTGTGTGTGTGTTGCTGGTGTTTGTGTGTGTGTGTGTTGTCGGTGTGTGTGTGTGTGTTGTCGGTGTGTGTGTGTGTTGTCGGTTTGTGTGTGTGTGTGTGTGTTGTCGGTGTGTGTGTGTGTGTTGCCGGTGTGTGTGTGTGTGTTGTCGGTGTGTGTGTGTGTGTTGTCGGTGTGTGTGTGTGTTGTCGGTGTGTGTGGTGTGTGTGTGTGTGTTGTCGGTGTGTGTGTGTGTGTTGTCGGTGTGTGTGTGTGTGTGTTGTCGGTGTGTGTGTGTGTTGTCAGTGTGTGTGTGTGTGTGTTGTCGGTGTGTGTGTGTGTGTTGTCGGTGTGTGTGTGTGTGTGTGTTGTCGGTGTGTGTGTGTGTGTTGTCGGTGTGTGTGTGTGTGTGTGTTGTCAGTGTGTGTGTGTGTTGCTGGTGTTTGTGTGTGTGTGTGTTGTCGGTGTGTGTGTGTGTGTTGTCGGTGTGTGTGTGTGTGTGTGTGTGTTGTTGGTGTGTGTGTGTGTGTTGTCGGTGTGTGTGTGTGTTGTCGGTGTGTGTGTGTGTGTGTTGTCGGTGTGTTTGTGTGTGTGTGTTGTCGCTGTGTGTGTGTGTGTGTGTGTTGTGTGTGTGTGTTGTCGGTGTGTGTGTGTGTGTTGTCGGTGTGTGTGTGTGTATGTGTTGTCGGTGTGTGTGTGTGTGTGTGTGTGTTGTCGGTGTGTGTGTGTGTGTGTTGTCGGTGTGTGTGTGTGTGTGTTGTCGGTATGTGTGTGTGTGTTGCTGGTGTTTGTGTGTGTGTGTGTGTGTTGTCGGTGTGTGTGTGTGTGTGTGTGTGTGTTGTCGGTGTGTGTGTGTGTGTTGTCGGTGTGTGTGTGTGTGTGTTGTCGGCGTGTGTGTGTGTGTGTTGTCGGTGTGTGTGTGTGTGTTGTCGGTGTGTTTGTGTGTGTGTGTGGTCGGTGTGTGTGTGTGTGTGTGTTGTCGGTGTGTGTGTGTGTGTTGTGGGTGTGTGTGTTGTCGGTGTGTGTGTGTTGTCGGTGTGTGTGTGTGTGTGTGTTGTCGGTGTGTGTGTGTGTGTGTGTGTGTTGTCGGTGTGTGTGTGTGTGTGTTGTGTTGTCGGTGTGTGTGTGTGTGTTGTGTGTGTGTGTGTTGTCGGTGTGTGTGTGTGTTGTCGGTGTGTGTGTGTGTGTGTGTTGTCGGTGTGTGTGTGTGTGTGTTGTCGGTGTGTGTGTGTGTGTGTTGTCGGTGTGTGTGTGTTGTGTGTGTGTGTGTGTTGTCGGTGTGTGTGTGTGTGTTGTCGGTGTGTGTGTGTGTGTGTGTTGTCGGTGTGTATGTGTGTGTGTTGTCAGTGTGTGTGTGTGTGTGTGTTGTCGGTGTGTGTGTGTTTATGTGTTGTCGGTGTGTGTGTGTGTGTGTTGTCGGTGTGTGTGTGTGTGTTGTCGGTGTGTGTGTGTGTGTTGTCGGTTTGTGTGTGTGTGTGTGTGTTGTCGGTGTGTGTGTGTGTGTTGTCGGTGTGTGTGTGTGTGTGTTGTCGGTGTGTGTGTGTGTGTGTTGTCGGTGTGTGTGTGTGTTGTCGGTGTGTGTGTGTGGTGTGTGTGTGTTGTCGTGTGTGTGTGTGTTGTCGGTGTGTGTGTGTGTGTGTGTTGCTGGTGTTTGTGTGTGTGTGTGTTGTCGGTGTGTGTGTGTGTGTGTTGTCGGTGTGTGTGTGTGTTGTCGGTTGTGTGTGTGTGTGTGTGTTGTCGGTGTGTGTGTGTGTGTTGCGGTGTGTGTGTGTGTTGTCGGTGTGTGTGTGTGTGTTGTCGGTGTGTGTGTGTGTTGTCGGTGTGTGTGTGTGTGTGTGTGTTGTCGGTGTGTGTGTGTGTGTCGGTGTGTGTGTGTGTGTGTGTGTGTGTCGGTGTGTGTGTGTGTGTGTTGTCGGTGTGTGTGTGTGTGTGTGTTGTCAGTGTGTGTGTGTGTGTGTGTTGTCGGTGTGTGTGTGTGTGTGTTGTCGGTGTGTGTGTGTGTGTGTGTTGTCGGTGTGTGTGTGTGTGTTGTCGGTGTGTGTGTGTGTGTGTGTTGTCAGTGTGTGTGTGTGTTGCTGGTGTTTGTGTGTGTGTGTGTTGTCGGTGTGTGTGTGTGTGTGTGTTGTCGGTGTGTGTGTGTGTGTTGTCGGTGTGTGTGTGTGTTGTCGGTTTGTGTGTGTGTGTGTGTGTTGTCGGTGTGTGTGTGTGTGTTGCCGGTGTGTGTGTGTGTTGTCGGTGTGTGTGTGTGTGTGTTGTCGGTGTGTGTGTGTGTGTTGTGGGTGTGTGTGTTGTCGGTGTGTGTGTGTTGTCGGTGTGTGTGTGTGTGTGTGTTGTCGGTGTGTGTGTGTGTGTGTGTGTGTTGTCGGTGTGTGTGTGTGTGTGTTTGTGTTGTCGGTGTGTGTGTGTGTGTGTTGTGTCTGTGTGTGTTGTCGGTGTGTGTGTGTGTTGTCGGTGTGTGTGTGTGTGTGTGTTGTCGGTGTGTGTGTGTGTGTGTTGTCGGTGTGTGTGTGTGTGTGTTGTCGGTGTGTGTGTTTGTGTGTGTGTGTGTGTTGTCGGTGTGTGTGTGTGTGTTGTCGGTGTGTGTGTGTGTGTGTGTTGTCGGTGTGTCTGTGTGTGTGTTGTCTGTGTGTGTGTGTGTGTGTGTTGTCGGTGTGTGTGTGTTTTGTGTTGTCGGTGTGTGTGTGTGTGTGTTGTCGGTGTGTGTGTGTGTGTTGTCGGTGTGTGTGTGTGTGTTGTCGGTGTGTGTGTGTGTGTGTGTGTTGTCGGTGTGTGTGTGTGTGTTGTCGGTGTGTGTGTGTGTTGTTGGTGTGTGTGTGTGTGTTGTCGGTGTGTGTGTGTGTGTTGTCGGTGTGTGTGTGTGAGTGTGTGTGTGTTGTCGGTGTGTGTGTGTTGTCGGTGTGTGTGTGTGTGTGTGTTGCTGGTGTTTGTGTGTGTGTGTGTTGTCGGTGTGTGTGTGTGTGTTGTCGGTGTGTGTGTGTGTTGTCGGTTTGTGTGTGTGTGTGTGTGTTGTCGGTGTGTGTGTGTGTGTGTGCGGTGTGTGGTGTGTGTTGTCGGTGTGTGTGTGTGTGTTGTCGGTGTGTGTGTGTGTTGTCGGTGTGTGTGTGTGTGTGTGTGGTGTGTCGGTGTGTGTGTGTTGTCGGTGTGTGTGTGTGTGTGTGTGTGTTGTCGGTGTGTGTGTGTGTGTGTGTTGTCGGTGTGTGTGTGTGTGTGTTGTCAGTGTGTGTGTGTGTGTGTGTTGTCGGTGTGTGTGTGTGTGTGTTGTCGGTGTGTGTGTGTGTGTGTGTTGTCGGTGTGTGTGTGTGTGTTGTCGGTGTGTGTGTGTGTGTGTTGTCAGTGTGTGTGTGTGTTGCTGGTGTTTGTGTGTGTGTGTGTTGTCGGTGTGTGTGTGTGTGTGTGTTGTCGGTGTGTGTGTGTGTGTTGTCGGTGTGTGTGTGTGTGTCGGTTGTGTGTGTGTGTGTGTGTTGTCGGTGTGTGTGTGTGTGTTGCGGTGTGTGTGTGTGTTGTCGGTGTGTGTGTGTGTGTTGTCGGTGTGTGTGTGTGTTGTCGGTGTGTGTGTGTGTGTGTGTGTGTGTTGTCGGTGTGTGTGTGTGTGTTGTCGGTGTGTGTGTGTGTGTGTTGTCGGTGTGTGTGTGTGTGTGTGTTGTCAGTGTGTGTGTGTGTGTGTTGTCGGTGTGTGTGTGTGTGTTGTCGGTGTGTGTGTGTGTGTGTGTTGTCGGTGTGTGTGTGTGTGTTGTCGGTGTGTGTGTGTGTGTGTTGTCAGTGTGTGTGTGTGTTGCTGGTGTTTGTGTGTGTGTGTGTTGTCGGTGTGTGTGTGTGTGTTGTCGGTGTGTGTGTGTGTGTTGTCGGTGTGTGTGTGTGTGTGTGTGTGTGTGTGTTGTCGGTGTGTGTGTGTGTGTGTGTGTGTGTGTGTTGTTGGTGTGTGTGTGTGTGTTGTCGGTGTGTGTGTGTGTTGTCGGTGTGTGTGTGTGTGTGTGTGTGTGTTGTCGGTGTGTGTGTGTGTGTGTTGTCGGTGTGTGTGTGTGTATGTGTTGTCGGTGTGTGTGTGTGTGTGTGTTGTCGGTGTGTGTGTGTGTGTGTGTTGTCGGTGTGTGTGTGTGTGTGTTGTCGGTATGTGTGTGTGTGTTGCTGGTGTTTGTGTGTGTGTGTGTGTGTTGTCGGTGTGTGTGTGTGTGTGTGTGTGTGTGTGTTGTCGGTGTGTGTGTGTGTTGTCGGTGTGTGTGTGTGTGTGTTGTCGGCGTGTGTGTGTGTGTGTTGTCGGTGTGTGTGTGTGTGTTGTCGGTGTGTGTGTGTGTGTGTTGTCGGTCGGTGTGTGTGTGTGTGTGTTGTCGGTGTGTGTGTGTGTGTTGTCGGTGTGTGTGTGTGTTGTCGGTGTGTGTGTGTTGTCGGTGTCGGTGTGTGTGTGTGTTGTCGGTGTGTGTGTGTGAGTGTGTGTGTGTTGTCGGTGTGTGTGTGTGTGTCGGTTGTGTGTGTGTGTGTGTGTGTTGGTCGTGTGTGTGTGTGTGTGTTGTCAGTGTGTGTGTGTGTGTGTGTTGTCGGTGTGTGTGTGTGTGTGTTGTCGGTGTGTGTGTGTGTGTGTGTTGTCGGTGTGTGTGTGTGTGTTGTCGGTGTGTGTGTGTGTGTGTTGTCAGTGTGTGTGTGTGTTGCTGGTGTTTGTGTGTGTGTGTGTTGTCGGTGTGTGTGTGTGTGTTGTTGGTGTGTGTGTGTGTGTTGTCGGTGTGTGTGTGTGTGTGTGTGTGTGTGTGTGTTGTTGGTGTGTGTGTGTGTGTTGTCGGTGTGTGTGTGTGTTGTCGTGTGTGTGTGTGTGTGTTGTCGGTGTGTTTGTGTGTGTGTGTTGTCGCTGTGTGTGTGTGTGTGTGTTGTCGGTGTGTGTGTGTGTGTGTTGTGTGTGTGTGTTGTCGGTGTGTGTGTGTGTGTTGTCGGTGTGTGTGTGTGTATGTGTTGTCGGTGTGTGTGTGTGTGTGTGTGTGTTGTCGGTGTGTGTGTGTGTGTGTGTTGTCGGTGTGTGTGTGTGTGTATTGTCGGTATGTGTGTGTGTGTTGCTGGTGTTTGTGTGTGTGTGTGTTGTCGGTGTGTGTGTGTGTGTTGTCGGTGTGTGTGTGTGTGTGTGTGTGTGTGTGTGTTGTCGGTGTGTGTGTGTGTGTTGTCGGTGTGTGTGTGTGTGTGTTGTCGGAGTGTGTGTGTGTGTGTTGTCGGTGTGTGTGTGTGTGTTGTCGGTGTGTTTGTGTGTGTGTGTGGTCGGTGTGTGTGTGTGTGTGTTGTCGGTGTGTGTGTGTGTTGTGGGTGTGTGTGTTGTCGGTGTGTGTGTGTGTGTTGTCGGTGTGTGTGTGTGTGTGTGTTGTCGGTGTGTGTGTGTGTGTGTGTGTGTGTGTTGTCGGTGTGTGTGTGTGTGTTGTGTTGTCGGTGTGTGTGTGTGTGTGTTGTGTGTGTGTGTGTTGTCGGTGTGTGTGTGTGTTGTCGGTGTCTGTGTGTGTGTGTGTTGTCGGTGTGTGTGTGTGTGTGTTGTCGGTGTGTGTGTGTGTGTGTTGTCGGTGTGTGTGTTTGTGTGTGTGTGTGTGTTGTCGGTGTGTGTGTGTTGTCGGTGTGTGTGTGTGTGTGTTGTCTTGTGTGTGTGTGTGTGTGTGTTGTCGGTGTGTGTGTGTGTGTGTTGTCAGTGTGTGTGTGTGTGTGTGTTGTCGGTGTGTGTGTGTGTTTATGTGTTGTCGTGTGTGTGTGTGTGTGTGTTGTCGGTGTGTGTGTGTGTGTTGTCGGTGTGTGTGTTGTGGTGTGTGTGTCGGTTTGGTGTGTGTGTGTGTGTGTTGTCGGTGTGTTGTGTGTGTGTTGTCGGTGTGTGTGTGTGTGTTGTCGGTGTGTGTGTGTGTGTGTTGTCGGTGTGTGTGTGTGTTGTCGGTGTGTGTGTGTGAGTGTGTGTGTGTGTGTTGTCGGTGTGTGTGTGTTGTCGGTTGTGTGTGTGTGTGTTGTCGGTGTGTGTGTGTGTGTGTGTGTTGTCGGTGTGTGTGTGTGTGTTGTCGGTGTGTGTGTGTGTGTGTTGTCGGTGTGTGTGTGTGTGTGTGTGTGTTGTCGGTGTGTATGTGTGTGTGTTGTCAGTGTGTGTGTGTCTGTGTTGTCGGTGTGTGTGTGTTTATGTGTTGTCGGTGTGTGTGTGTGTGTGTTGTCGGTGTGTGTGTGTGTGTTGTCGTGTGTGTGTGTGTTGTCGGTGTGTGTGTGTGTTGTCGGTGTGTGTGTGTGTGTTGTCGGTGTGTGTGTGTGTGTGTGTGTTGTCGGTGTGTGTGTGTGTGTGTGTTGTCGGTGTGTGTGTGTGTTGTCGGTGTGTGTGTGGGTGTGTGTGTGTTGTGTGTGTGTGTGTTGTCGGTGTGTGTGTGTGTGTTGTCGGTGTGTGTGTGTGTGTGTGTTGTCGGTGTGTGTGTGTGTGTGTTGTCGGTGTGTGTGTGTGTGTTTGTGTTGTCGGTGTGTGTGTGTGTGTGTTGTGTGTGTGTGTGTTGTCGGTGTGTGTGTGTGTGTGTCGGTGTGTGGTGTGTGTGTGTGTTGTCGGTGTGTGTGTGTGTGTGTTGTCGGTGTGTGTGTGTGTGTGTTGTCGGTGTGTGTGTTTGTGTGTGTGTGTGTTGTCGGTGTGTGTGTGGGTGTTGTCGGTGTGTGTGTGTGTGTGTTGTCGGTGTGTGTGTGTGTGTGTGTTGTCGGTGTGTATGTGTGTGTGTTGTCAGTGTGTGTGTGTGTGTGTGATGTCGGTGTGTGTGTGTTTATGTGTTGTCGGTGTGTGTGTGTGTGTGTTGTCGGTGTGTGTGTGTGTGTTGTCGGTGTGTGTGTGTGTGTGTTGTCGGTTTGTGTGTGTGTGTGTGTGTTGTCGGTGTGTGTGTGTGTGTTGTCGGTGTGTGTGTGTGTTGTTGGTGTGTGTGTTGTCGGTGTGTGTGTGTGTTGTCGGTGTGTGTGTGTGAGTGTGTGTGTGTGTGTTGTCGGTGTGTGTGTGTTGTCGGTGTGTGTGTGTGTGTGTGTTGTTGGTGTGTGTGTGTGTGTGTGTTGTCGGTGTGTGTGTGGTGTGTTGTCGGTGTGTGTGTGTGTGTTGTCGGTGTGTGTGTGTGTGTGTGTGTGTTGTCGGTGTGTATGTGTGTGTGTTGTCAGTGTGTGTGTGTCTGTGTTGTCGGTGTGTGTGTGTTTATGTGTTGTCGGTGTGTGTGTGTGTGTGTGTGTCGGTGTGTGTGTGTGTGTTGTCGGTGTGTGTGTGTGTTGTCGGTGTGTGTGTGTGTTGTCGGTGTGTGTGTGTGTGTGTGTTGTCGGTGTGTGTGTGTGTGTGTGTTGTCGGTGTGTGTGTGTGTGTGTGTTGTCGGTGTGTGTGTGTGTTGTCGGTGTGTGTGTGGGTGTGTGTGTGTTGTGTGTGTGTGTGTTGTCGGTGTGTGTGTGTGTGTGTTGTCGGTGTGTGTGTGTGTGTTGTCGGTGTGTGTGTGTGTGTGTTGTCGGTGTGTGTGTGTGTGTGTTGTCGGTGTGTGTGTGTTATCGGTGTGTGTGTGTGTGTGTGTTGTCGGTGTGTGTGGGTGTGTGTGTGTGTTGTCGGTGTGTGTGTGTGTGTGTTGTCGGTGTGTGTGTGTGTGTGTGTTGTCGGTGTGTGTGTGTTGTCGGTGTGTGTGTGTGTGTGTGTTGTGGGTGTGTTGTCGGTGTTTGTGTGTGTGTGTGTTGTCGGTGTGTACGTGTGTGTTTTGTCGGTGTGTGTGTGTGTGTTGTCGGTGTGTGTGTGTGTGTTGTGTGTGTGTGTGTTGTCGGTGTGTGTGTGTGTTGTCGGTGTGTGTGTGTGTGTGTGTGTTGTCGGTGTGTGTGTGTGTGTTGTCGGTGTGTGTGTGTGTGTGTGTTGTCGGTGTGTGTGTGTTGTCGGTGTGTGTGTGTGTGTTGTCGGTGTGTGTGTGTGTGTGTGTTGTCGGTGTGTGTGTGTGTGTTGTCGGTGTGTGTGTGTGTGTTGTCGGTGTGTGTGTGTGTGTTGTCGGTGTGTTTGTGTGTGTGTTGTCGCTGTGTGTGTGTGTGTGTTGTCGGTGTGTGTGTGTGGGTGTTGTGTGTGTGTGTGTTGTCGGTGTGTGTGTGTTGTCGGTGTGTGTGTGTGTATGTGTTGTCGGTGTGTGTGTGTGTGTGTGTGCTGTCGGTGTGTGTGTGTGTGTGTTGTCGGTGTGTGTGTGTGTGTGTTGTCGGTATGTGTGTGTGTGGTGCTGGTGTTTGTGTGTGTGTGTGTTGTCGGTGTGTGTGTGTGTGTTGTCGGTGTGTGTGTGTGTGTGTGTGTGTGTGTTGTCGGTGTGTGTGTGTGTTGTCGGTGTGTGTGTGTGTGTGTTGTCGGTGTGTGTGTTGTCGGTGTGTTTGTGTGTGTGTGTGGTCGGTGTGTGTGTGTGTGTGTGTGTGTGTGTGTCGGTGTGTGTGTGTTGTGTGTGTGTGTGTTGTCGGTGTGTGTGTGTGTTGTCGGTGTGTGTGTGTGTGTGTGTTGTCGGTGTGTGTGTGTGTGTGTGTGTGTGTTGTCGGTGTGTGTGTGTGTGTGTGTTTGTGTTGTCGGTGTGTGTGTGTGTGTTGTGTGTGTGTGTGTTGTCGGTGTGTGTGTGTGTTGTCGGTGTGTGTGTGTGTGTGTTGTCGGTGTGTGTGTGTGTGTGTTGTCGGTGTGTGTGTGTGTTGTCGGTGTGTGTGTGTGTGTGTGTGTGTGTGTTGTCGGTGTGTGTGTGCGTGTTGTCGGTGTGTGTGTGTGTGTTGTCGGTGTGTGTGTGTGTGTGTGTTGTCGGTGTGTATGTGTGTGTGTTGTCAGTGTGTGTGTGTGTGTGTTGTCGGTGTGTGTGTGTTTATGTGTTGTCGGTGTGTGTGTGTGTGTGTTGTCGGTGTGTGTGTGTGTGTTGTCGGTGTGTGTGTGTGTTGTCAGTGTGTGTGTGTGTTGCTTGTGTTTGTGTGTGTGTGTGTTGTCGGTGTGTGTGTGTGTGTGTTGTCGGTGTGTGTGTGTGTGTGTTGTCGGTGTGTGTGTGTGTTGTCGGTGTGTGTGTGTCTGTGTGTGTGTGTGTGTGTGTTGCCGGTGTGTGTGTGTGTGTTGTCGGTGTGTATGTGTGTGTGTTGTCAGTGTGTGTGTGTGTGTGTTGTCGGTGTGTGTGTGTTTATGTGTTGTCGGTGTGTGTGTGTGTGTGTTGTCGGTGTGTGTGTGTGTGTTGTCGGTGTGTGTGTGTGTTGTCAGTGTGTGTGTGTGTTGCTTGTGTTTGTGTGTGTGTGTGTTGTCGGTGTGTGTGTGTGTGTGTTGTCGGTGTGTGTGTGTGTGTGTTGTCGGTGTGTGTGTGTGTTGTCGGTGTGTGTGTGTCTGTGTGTGTGTGTGTGTGTGTTGCCGGTGTGTGTGTGTGTGTTGTCGGTGTGTGTGTGTGTGTGTGTGTTGTCAGTGTGTGTGTTTGTGTGTTGTCGGTGTGTATGTGTGTGTGTTGTCAGTGTGTGTGTGTGTGTGTTGTCGGTGTGTGTGTGTTTATGTGTTGTCGGTGTGTGTGTGTGTGTGTTGTCGCTGTGTGTGTGTGTGTTGTCGGTGTGTGTGTGTGTTGTCGGTGTGTGTGTGTGTGTTGTCGGTGTGTGTGTGTGTGTGTTGTCGGTTTGTGTGTGTGTGTGTTGTCGGTGTGTGTGTGTGTGTTGCCGGTGTGTGTGTGTGTTGTCGGTGTGTGTGTGTTGTCGGTGTGTGTGTGTGTTGTCGGTGTGTGTGTGTGTGTGTTGTCGGTTTGTGTGTGTGTGTGTTGTCGGTGTGTGTGTGTGTGTTGCCGGTGTGTGTGTGTGTTGCCGGTGTGTGTGTGTTTTGTCGGTGTGTGTGTGTGGTGTTGTCGGTGTGTGTGTGTTGTCGGTGTGTGTGTGTGTGTGTGTTGTCGGTGTGTGTGTGTGTGTGTTGTCGGTGTGTGTGTGTGTGTGTTGTCAGTGTGTGTGTGTGTGTGTGTTGTCGGTGTGTGTGTGTGTGTTGTCGGTGTGTGTGTGTGTGTGTGTTGTCGGTTTGTGTGTGTGTGTGTTGTCGGTGTGTGTGTGTTGCCGGTGTGTGTGTGTTTTGTCGGTGTGTGTGTGTGTGTTGTCGGTGTGTGTGTGTGTTGTCGGTGTGTGTGTGTGTGTGTGTGTGTTGTCGGTGTGTGTGTGTTGTCGGTGTGTGTGTGTGTGTGTGTTGTCGGTGTGTGTGTGTGTGTGTTGTCGGTGTGTGTGTGTGTGTGTTGTCAGTGTGTGTGTGTGTTTGTGTTGTCGGTGTGTGTGTGTGTGTGTTGTCGGTGTGTGTGTGTGTGTGTGTTGTCGGTGTGTGTGTGTGTGTTGTCGGTGTGTGTGTGTGTTGTCAGTGTGTGTGTGTGTTGCTTGTGTTTGTGTGTGTGTGTGTTGTCGGTGTGTGTGTGTGTGTTGTCGGTGTGTGTGTGTGTTGTCGGTTTGTGTGTGTGTGTGTGTGTTGTCGGTGTGTGTGTGTGTGTTGCCGGTGTGTGTGTGTGTTGTCGGTGTGTGTGTGTGTGTTGTCGGTGTGTGTGTGTGTTGTCGGTGTGTGTGTGTGTGTGTGTGTGTGTTGTCGGTGTGTGTGTGTTGTCGGTGTGTGTGTGTGTGTTGTCGGTGTGTGTGTGTGTGTGTTGTCGGTGTGTGTGTGTGTGTGTTGTCAGTGTGTGTGTGTGTGTGTGTTGTCGGTGTGTGTGTGTGTGTTGTCGGGTGTGTGTGTGTGTGTGTGTTGTCGGTGTGTGTGTGTGTGTTGTCGGTGTGTGTGTGTGTGTGTTGTCAGTGTGTGTGTGTGTGTTGCTGGTGTTTGTGTGTGTGTGTGTTGTCGGTGTGTGTGTGTTGTCGGTGTGTGTGTGTGTGTTGTCGGTGTGTGTGTGTGTGTGTGTGTGTGTGTTGTTGGTGTGTGTGTGTGTGTTGTCGGTGTGTGTGTGTGTTGTCGGTGTGTGTGTGTGTGTGTTGTCGGTGTGTTTGTGTGTGTGTGTTGTCGCTGTGTGTGTGTGTGTGTGTGTTGTGTGTGTGTGTTGTCGGTGTGTGTGTGTGTGTTGTCGGTGTGTGTGTGTGTATGTGTTGTCGGTGTGTGTGTGTGTGTGTGTGTGTTGTCGGTGTGTGTGTGTGTGTGTTGTCGGTGTGTGTGTGTGTGTGTGTTGTCGGTATGTGTGTGTGTGTTGCTGGTGTTTGTGTGTGTGTGTGTTGTCGGTGTGTGTGTGTGTGTTGTCGGTGTGTGTGTGTGTGTGTGTGTGTGTGTGTGTTGTCGGTGTGTGTGTGTGTGTTGTCGGTGTGTGTGTGTGTGTGTTGTCGGAGTGTGTGTGTGTGTGTTGTCGGTGTGTGTGTGTGTGTTGTCGGTGTGTTTGTGTGTGTGTGTGGTCGGTGTGTGTGTGTGTGTGTTGTCGGTGTGTGTGTGTGTGTGTGTTGTGGGTGTGTGTGTTGTCGGTGTGTGTGTGTGTGTTGTCGGTGTGTGTGTGTGTGTGTGTTGTCGGTGTGTGTGTGTGTGTGTGTGTGTTGTCGGTGTGTGTGTGTGTGTTTGTGTTGTCGGTGTGTGTGTGTGTGTGTTGTGTGTGTGTGTGTTGTCGGTGTGTGTGTGTGTTGTCGGTGTGTGTGTGTGTGTGTGTTGTCGGTGTGTGTGTGTGTGTGTTGTCGGTGTGTGTGTGTGTGTTGTCGGTGTGTGTGTTTGTGTGTGTGTGTGTGTTGTCGGTGTGTGTGTGTGTGTTGTCGGTGTGTGTGTGTGTGTGTGTTGTCGGTGTGTATGTGTGTGTGTTGTCAGTGTGTGTGTGTGTGTGTGTTGTCGGTGTGTGTGTGTTTATGTGTTGTCGGTGTGTGTGTGTGTGTGTTGTCGGTGTGTGTGTGTGTGTTGTCGGTGTGTGTGTGTGTGTGTTGTCGGTTTGTGTGTGTGTGTGTGTGTTGTCGGTGTGTGTGTGTGTGTTGTCGGTGTGTCTGTGTGTTGTTGGTGTGTGTGTGTGTGTTGTCGGTGTGTGTGTGTGTGTGTTGTCAGTGTGTGTGTGTGTTGCTGGTGTTTGTGTGTGTGTGTGTTGTCGGTGTGTGTGTGTTGTCGGTGTGTGTGTGTGTGTTGTCGGTGTGTGTGTGTGTGTGTGTGTGTGTGTTGTTGGTGTGTGTGTGTGTGTTGTCGGTGTGTGTGTGTGTTGTCGGTGTGTGTGTGTGTGTGTTGTCGGTGTGTTTGTGTGTGTGTGTTGTCGCTGTGTGTGTGTGTGTGTGTGTTGTGTGTGTGTGTGTTGTCGGTGTGTGTGTGTGTGTTGTCGGTGTGTGTGTGTGTATGTGTTGTCGGTGTGTGTGTGTGTGTGTGTGTGTTGTCGGTGTGTGTGTGTGTGTGTTGTCGGTGTGTGTGTGTGTGTTGTCGGTATGTGTGTGTGTGTTGCTGGTGTTTGTGTGTGTGTGTGTTGTCGGTGTGTGTGTGTGTGTTGTCGGTGTGTGTGTGTGTGTGTTGTCGGAGTGTGTGTGTGTGTGTTGTCGGTGTGTGTGTGTGTGTTGTCGGTGTGTTTGTGTGTGTGTGTTGTCGGTGTGTGTGTGTGTGTGTGTGTGTTGTCGGTGTGTGTGTGTTGTCGGTGTGTGTGTGTGTGTGTGTTGTCGGTGTGTGTGTGTGTGTGTTGTCGGTGTGTGTGTGTGTGTGTTGTCAGTGTGTGTGTGTGTTTGTGTTGTCGGTGTGTGTGTGTGTGTGTTGTCGGTGTGTGTGTGTGTGTGTGTTGTCGGTGTGTGTGTGTGTGTTGTCGGTGTGTGTGTGTGTTGTCAGTGTGTGTGTGTGTTGCTTGTGTTTGTGTGTGTGTGTGTTGTCGGTGTGTGTGTGTGTGTTGTCGGTGTGTGTGTGTGTTGTCGGTTTGTGTGTGTGTGTGTGTGTTGTCGGTGTGTGTGTGTGTGTTGCCGGTGTGTGTGTGTGTTGTCGGTGTGTGTGTGTGTGTTGTCGGTGTGTGTGTGTGTTGTCGGTGTGTGTGTGTGTGTGTGTGTGTGTTGTCGGTGTGTGTGTGTTGTCGGTGTGTGTGTGTGTGTTGTCGGTGTGTGTGTGTGTGTGTTGTCGGTGTGTGTGTGTGTGTGTTGTCAGTGTGTGTGTGTGTGTGTGTTGTCGGTGTGTGTGTGTGTGTTGTCGGTGTGTGTGTGTGTGTGTGTTGTCGGTGTGTGTGTGTGTGTTGTCGGTGTGTGTGTGTGTGTGTTGTCAGTGTGTGTGTGTGTTGCTGGTGTTTGTGTGTGTGTGTGTTGTCGGTGTGTGTGTGTTGTCGGTGTGTGTGTGTGTGTTGTCGGTGTGTGTGTGTGTGTGTGTGTGTGTGTTGTTGGTGTGTGTGTGTGTGTTGTCGGTGTGTGTGTGTGTTGTCGGTGTGTGTGTGTGTGTGTTGTCGGTGTGTTTGTGTGTGTGTGTTGTCGCTGTGTGTGTGTGTGTGTGTGTTGTGTGTGTGTGTTGTCGGTGTGTGTGTGTGTGTTGTCGGTGTGTGTGTGTGTATGTGTTGTCGGTGTGTGTGTGTGTGTGTGTGTTGTCGGTGTGTGTGTGTGTGTGTTGTCGGTGTGTGTGTGTGTGTGTGTTGTCGGTATGTGTGTGTGTGTTGCTGGTGTTTGTGTGTGTGTGTGTTGTCGGTGTGTGTGTGTGTGTTGTCGGTGTGTGTGTGTGTGTGTGTGTGTGTGTGTGTTGTCGGTGTGTGTGTGTGTGTTGTCGGTGTGTGTGTGTGTGTGTTGTCGGAGTGTGTGTGTGTGTGTTGTCGGTGTGTGTGTGTGTGTTGTCGGTGTGTTTGTGTGTGTGTGTGGTCGGTGTGTGTGTGTGTGTGTTGTCGGTGTGTGTGTGTGTGTGTGTTGTGGGTGTGTGTGTTGTCGGTGTGTGTGTGTGTGTTGTCGGTGTGTGTGTGTGTGTGTGTTGTCGGTGTGTGTGTGTGTGTGTGTGTGTTGTCGGTGTGTGTGTGTGTGTTTGTGTTGTCGGTGTGTGTGTGTGTGTGTTGTGTGTGTGTGTGTTGTCGGTGTGTGTGTGTGTTGTCGGTGTGTGTGTGTGTGTGTGTTGTCGGTGTGTGTGTGTGTGTGTTGTCGGTGTGTGTGTGTGTGTTGTCGGTGTGTGTGTTTGTGTGTGTGTGTGTGTTGTCGGTGTGTGTGTGTGTGTTGTCGGTGTGTGTGTGTGTGTGTGTTGTCGGTGTGTATGTGTGTGTGTTGTCAGTGTGTGTGTGTGTGTGTGTTGTCGGTGTGTGTGTGTTTATGTGTTGTCGGTGTGTGTGTGTGTGTGTTGTCGGTGTGTGTGTGTGTGTTGTCGGTGTGTGTGTGTGTGTGTTGTCGGTTTGTGTGTGTGTGTGTGTGTTGTCGGTGTGTGTGTGTGTGTTGTCGGTGTGTCTGTGTGTTGTTGGTGTGTGTGTGTGTGTTGTCGGTGTGTGTGTGTGTGTGTTGTCAGTGTGTGTGTGTGTTGCTGGTGTTTGTGTGTGTGTGTGTTGTCGGTGTGTGTGTGTTGTCGGTGTGTGTGTGTGTGTTGTCGGTGTGTGTGTGTGTGTGTGTGTGTGTGTTGTTGGTGTGTGTGTGTGTGTTGTCGGTGTGTGTGTGTGTTGTCGGTGTGTGTGTGTGTGTGTTGTCGGTGTGTTTGTGTGTGTGTGTTGTCGCTGTGTGTGTGTGTGTGTGTGTTGTGTGTGTGTGTGTTGTCGGTGTGTGTGTGTGTGTTGTCGGTGTGTGTGTGTGTATGTGTTGTCGGTGTGTGTGTGTGTGTGTGTGTGTTGTCGGTGTGTGTGTGTGTGTGTTGTCGGTGTGTGTGTGTGTGTTGTCGGTATGTGTGTGTGTGTTGCTGGTGTTTGTGTGTGTGTGTGTTGTCGGTGTGTGTGTGTGTGTTGTCGGTGTGTGTGTGTGTGTGTTGTCGGAGTGTGTGTGTGTGTGTTGTCGGTGTGTGTGTGTGTGTTGTCGGTGTG
This sequence comes from Salmo salar, assembly GCF_965601325.2. Classification (NCBI taxonomy): domain Eukaryota; kingdom Metazoa; phylum Chordata; class Actinopteri; order Salmoniformes; family Salmonidae; genus Salmo; species Salmo salar. Next base: position 201,304 of record NW_027675533.1, on the reverse strand, counting down.
TTTGTGTGTGTGTGTGGTCGGTGTGTGTGTGTGTGTGTTGTCGGTGTGTGTGTGTGTGTTGTGGGTGTGTGTGTTGTCGGTGTGTGTGTGTGTGTTGTCGGTGTGTGTGTGTGTGTGTGTTGTCGGTGTGTGTGTGTGTGTGTGTGTGTTGTCGGTGTGTGTGTGTGTGTTTGTGTTGTCGGTGTGTGTGTGTGTGTGTTGTGTGTGTGTGTGTTGTCGGTGTGTGTGTGTGTTGTCGGTGTGTGTGTGTGTGTGTGTTGTCGGTGTGTGTGTGTGTGTGTTGTCGGTGTGTGTGTGTGTGTTGTCGGTGTGTGTGTTTGTGTGTGTGTGTGTGTTGTCGGTGTGTGTGTGTGTGTTGTCGGTGTGTGTGTGTGTGTGTGTTGTCGGTGTGTATGTGTGTGTGTTGTCAGTGTGTGTGTGTGTGTGTGTTGTCGGTGTGTGTGTGTTTATGTGTTGTCGGTGTGTGTGTGTGTGTGTTGTCGGTGTGTGTGTGTGTGTTGTCGGTGTGTGTGTGTGTGTGTTGTCGGTTTGTGTGTGTGTGTGTGTGTTGTCGGTGTGTGTGTGTGTGTTGTCGGTGTGTCTGTGTGTTGTTGGTGTGTGTGTGTGTGTTGTCGGTGTGTGTGTGTGTTGTCGGTGTGTGTGTGTGAGTGTGTGTGTGTGTGTTGTCGGTGTGTGTGTGTTGTCGGTGTGTGTGTGTGTGTGTGTTGTTGGTGTGTGTGTGTGTGTTGTCGGTGTGTGTGTGTGTGTTGTCGGTGTGTGTGTGTGTGTTGTCGGTGTGTGTGTGTGTGTGTGTTGTCGGTGTGTATGTGTGTGTGTTGTCAGTGTGTGTGTGTCTGTGTTGTCGGTGTGTGTGTGTTTATGTGTTGTCGGTGTGTGTGTGTGTGTGTTGTCGGTGTGTGTGTGTGTGTTGTCGGTGTGTGTGTGTGTTGTCGGTGTGTGTGTGTGTTGTCGGTGTGTGTGTGTGTGTGTGTTGTCGGTGTGTGTGTGTGTGTGTTGTCGGTGTGTGTGTGTGTGTGTGTTGTCGGTGTGTGTGTGTGTTGTCGGTGTGTGTGTGGGTGTGTGTGTGTTGTGTGTGTGTGTGTTGTCGGTGTGTGTGTGTGTGTGTTGTCGGTGTGTGTGTGTGTGTTGTCGGTGTGTGTGTGTTTATGTGTTGTCGGTGGGTGTGTGTGTGTGTTGTCGCTGTGTGTGTGTGTGTTGTCGGTGTGTGTGTGTGTTGTCGGTGTGTGTGTGTGTGTTGTCGGTGTGTGTGTGTGTGTGTGTTTTCGGTTTGTGTGTGTGTGTGTTGTCGGTGTGTGTGTGTGTGTTGCCGGTGTGTGTGTGTGTTGTCGGTGTGTGTGTGTGTGTTGTCGGTGTGTGTGTGTGTTGTCGGTGTGTGTGTGTGTGTGTGTGTTGTCGGTGTGTGTGTGTTGTCGGTGTGTGTGTGTGTGTTGTCGGTGTGTGTGTGTGTGTGTTGTCGGTGTGTGTGTGTGTGTGTTGTCAGTGTGTGTGTGTGTGTGTGTTGTCGGTGTGTGTGTGTGTGTGTTGTCGGTGTGTGTGTGTGTGTGTGTGTGTTGTCGGTGTGTGTGTGTGTGTTGTCGGTGTGTGTGTGTGTGTTGTCAGTGTGTGTGTGTGTTGCTGGTGTTTGTGTGTGTGTGTGTTGTCGGTGTGTGTGTGTGTGTTGTCGGTGTGTGTGTGTGTTGTCGGTTTGTGTGTGTGTGTGTGTGTTGTCGGTGTGTGTGTGTGTGTTGCCGGTGTGTGTGTGTGTTGTCGGTGTGTGTGTGTGTTGTCGGTGTGTGTGTGTGTTGTCGGTGTGTGTGTGTGTGTGTGTGTTGTCGGTGTGTGTGTGTTGTCGGTGTGTGTGTGTGTGTGTGTTGTCGGTGTGTGTGTGTGTGTTGTCGGTGTGTGTGTGTGTGTGTTGTCGGTGTGTGTGTGTGTGTTGTCGGTGTGTGTGTGTGTGTTGTCGGTGTGTGTGTGTGTGTGTGTGTGTGTGTTGTTGGTGTGTGTGTGTGTGTTGTCGGTGTGTGTGTGTGTTGTCGGTGTGTGTGTGTGTGTGTTGTCGGTGTGTTTGTGTGTGTGTGTTGTCGCTGTGTGTGTGTGTGTGTTGTCGGTGTGTGTGTGTGTGTGTTGTGTGTGTGTGTTGTCGGTGTGTGTGTGTGTGTTGTCGGTGTGTGTGTGTGTATGTGTTGTCGGTGTGTGTGTGTGTGTGTGTGTGTTGTCGGTGTGTGTGTGTGTGTGTTGTCGGTGTGTGTGTGTGTGTGTTGTCGGTATGTGTGTGTGTGTTGCTGGTGTTTGTGTGTGTGTGTGTTGTCGGTGTGTGTGTGTGTGTTGTCGGTGTGTGTGTGTGTGTGTGTGTGTGTGTGTGTGTTGTCGGTGTGTGTGTGTGTGTTGTCGGTGTGTGTGTGTGTGTGTTGTCGGAGTGTGTGTGTGTGTGTTGTCGGTGTGTGTGTGTGTGTTGTCGGTGTGTTTGTGTGTGTGTGTGGTCGGTGTGTGTGTGTGTGTGTTGTCGGTGTGTGTGTGTGTGTTGTGGGTGTGTGTGTTGTCGGTGTGTGTGTGTGTGTTGTCGGTGTGTGTGTGTGTGTGTGTTGTCGGTGTGTGTGTGTGTGTGTGTGTGTGTTGTCGGTGTGTGTGTGTGTGTTTGTGTTGTCGGTGTGTGTGTGTGTGTGTTGTGTGTGTGTGTGTTGTCGGTGTGTGTGTGTGTTGTCGGTGTGTGTGTTTGTGTGTGTGTGTGTGTTGTCGGTGTGTGTGTGTGTGTTGTCGGTGTGTGTGTGTGTGTGTTGTCGGTGTGTGTGTGTGTGTGTGTTGTCGGTGTGTATGTGTGTGTGTTGTCAGTGTGTGTGTGTGTGTGTGTTGTCGGTGTGTGTGTGTTTATGTGTTGTCGGTGTGTGTGTGTGTGTGTTGTCGGTGTGTGTGTGTGTGTTGTCGGTGTGTGTGTGTGTGTGTGTTGTCGGTTTGTGTGTGTGTGTGTGTGTTGTCGGTGTGTGTGTGTGTGTTGTCGGTGTGTGTGTGTGTTGTTGGTGTGTGTGTGTGTGTTGTCGGTGTGTGTGTGTGTTGTCGGTGTGTGTGTGTGAGTGTGTGTGTGTGTGTTGTCGGTGTGTGTGTGTTGTCGGTGTGTGTGTGTGTGTGTGTTGTTGGTGTGTGTGTGTGTGTGTGTTGTCGGTGTGTGTGTGTGTGTTGTCGGTGTGTGTGTGTGTGTTGTCGGTGTGTGTGTGTGTGTTGTCGGTGTGTATGTGTGTGTGTTGTCAGTGTGTGTGTGTCTGTGTTGTCGGTGTGTGTGTGTTTATGTGTTGTCGGTGTGTGTGTGTGTGTGTTGTCGGTGTGTGTGTGTGTGTTGTCGGTGTGTGTGTGTGTTGTCGGTGTGTGTGTGTGTTGTCGGTGTGTGTGTGTGTGTGTGTTGTCGGTGTGTGTGTGTGTGTGTTGTCGGTGTGTGCGTGTGTGTTTTGTCGGTGTGTGTGTGTGTGTGTTGTCGGTGTGTGTGTGTGTGTTGTGTGTGTGTGTGTTGTCGGTGTGTGTGTGTGTTGTCGGTGTGTGTGTGTGTGTGTGTGTGTGTTGTCGGTGTGTGTGTGTGTGTTGTCGGTGTGTGTGTGTGTGTGTGTGTGTTGTCGGTGTGTGTGTGTGTGTGTGTGTGTTGTCGGTGTGTGTGTGTGTGTGTTGTCGGTGTGTGTGTGTGTGTTTTGTCGGTGTGTGTGTGTGTGTGTTGTCGGTGTGTGTGTGTGTTGTAGGTGTGTGTGTGTGTTGTCGGTGTGTGTGTGTGTGTGTTGTCGGTGTGTGTGTGTGTGTGTTGTCGGTGTGTGCGTGTGTGTTTTGTCGGTGTGTGTGTGTGTGTGTTGTCGGTGTGTGTGTGTGTGTTGTGTGTGTGTGTGTTGTCGGTGTGTGTGTGTGTTGTCGGTGTGTGTGTGTGTGTGTGTGTGTGTTGTCGGTGTGTGTGTGTGTGTTGTCGGTGTGTGTGTGTGTGTGTTGTCGGTGTGTGTGTGTGTGTGTGTGTGTTGTCGGTGTGTGTGTGTGTGTGTTGTCGGTGTGTGTGTGTGTGTGTTGTCGGTATGTGTGTGTGTGTTGCTGGTGTTTGTGTGTGTGTGTGTTGTCGGTGTGTGTGTGTGTGTTGTCGGTGTGTGTGTGTGTGTGTGTGTGTGTGTGTGTGTTGTCGGTGTGTGTGTGTGTGTTGTCGGTGTGTGTGTGTGTGTGTTGTCGGAGTGTGTGTGTGTGTGTTGTCGGTGTGTGTGTGTGTGTTGTCGGTGTGTTTGTGTGTGTGTGTGGTCGGTGTGTGTGTGTGTGTGTTGTCGGTGTGTGTGTGTGTGTTGTGGGTGTGTGTGTTGTCGGTGTGTGTGTGTGTGTTGTCGGTGTGTGTGTGTGTGTGTGTTGTCGGTGTGTGTGTGTGTGTGTGTGTGTGTTGTCGGTGTGTGTGTGTGTGTTTGTGTTGTCGGTGTGTGTGTGTGTGTGTTGTGTGTGTGTGTGTTGTCGGTGTGTGTGTGTGTTGTCGGTGTGTGTGTTTGTGTGTGTGTGTGTGTTGTCGGTGTGTGTGTGTGTGTTGTCGGTGTGTGTGTGTGTGTGTTGTCGGTGTGTGTGTGTGTGTGTGTTGTCGGTGTGTATGTGTGTGTGTTGTCAGTGTGTGTGTGTGTGTGTGTTGTCGGTGTGTGTGTGTTTATGTGTTGTCGGTGTGTGTGTGTGTGTGTTGTCGGTGTGTGTGTGTGTGTTGTCGGTGTGTGTGTGTGTGTGTGTGTGTTGTCGGTTTGTGTGTGTGTGTGTGTGTTGTCGGTGTGTGTGTGTGTGTTGTCGGTGTGTGTGTGTGTTGTTGGTGTGTGTGTGTGTGTTGTCGGTGTGTGTGTGTTGTCGGTGTGTGTGTGTGTGTGTGTTGTTGGTGTGTGTGTGTGTGTGTGTTGTCGGTGTGTGTGTGTGTGTTGTCGGTGTGTGTGTGTGTGTTGTCGGTGTGTGTGTGTGTGTTGTCGGTGTGTATGTGTGTGTGTTGTCAGTGTGTGTGTGTCTGTGTTGTCGGTGTGTGTGTGTTTATGTGTTGTCGGTGTGTGTGTGTGTGTGTTGTCGGTGTGTGTGTGTGTGTTGTCGGTGTGTGTGTGTGTTGTCGGTGTGTGTGTGTGTTGTCGGTGTGTGTGTGTGTGTGTGTTGTCGGTGTGTGTGTGTGTGTGTTGTCGGTGTGTGCGTGTGTGTTTTGTCGGTGTGTGTGTGTGTGTGTTGTCGGTGTGTGTGTGTGTGTTGTGTGTGTGTGTGTTGTCGGTGTGTGTGTGTGTTGTCGGTGTGTGTGTGTGTGTGTGTGTGTGTTGTCGGTGTGTGTGTGTGTGTTGTCGGTGTGTGTGTGTGTGTGTGTGTGTTGTCGGTGTGTGTGTGTTGTCGGTGTGTGTGTGTGTGTTGTCGGTGTGTGTGTGTGTGTGTGTGTGTTGTCGGTGTGTGTGTGTGTGTGTTGTCGGTGTGTGTGTGTGTTGTCGGTGTGTGTGTGTTGTCGGTGTGTTTGTGTGTGTGTGTTGTCGCTGTGTGTGTGTGTGTGTTGTCGGTGTGTGTGTGTGTTGTGTGTGTGTGTGTTGTCGGTGTGTGTGTGTGTGTGTTGTCGGTGTGTGTGTGTGTATGTGTTGTCGGTGTGTGTGTGTGTGTGTTGTCGGTGTGTGTGTGTGTTGTATGTGTGTGTGTGTGTGTGTTGTCGGTATGTGTGTGTGTGTTTGTGTTGTCGGTGTGTGTGTGTGTGTTGTGTGTGTGTGTGTGTTGTCGGTGTGTGTGTGTGTTGTCGGTGTATGTGTGTGTGTGTTGTCGGTGTGTGTGTGTGTGTGTTGTCGGTGTGTGTGTGTGTTGTCGGTGTGTGTGTGTCTGTGTGTGTGTGTGTGTGTGTTGTCGGTGTGTGTGTGTGTTGTGTGTGTGTGTGTTGTCGGTGTGTGTGTGTGTGTGTTGTCGGTGTGTGTGTGTGTATGTGTTGTCGGTGTGTGTGTGTTTGTGTTGTCGGTGTGTGTGTGTGTTGTCGGTGTGTGTGTGTGTGTGTTGTCGGTATGTGTGTGTGTGTTTGTGTTGTCGGTGTGTGTGTGTGTGTTGTGTGTGTGTGTGTTGTCGGTGTGTGTGTGTGTTGTCGGTGTGTGTGTGTGTGTGTTGTCGGTGTGTGTGTGTGTGTGTGTTGTCGGTGTGTGTGTGTGTTGTCGGTGTGTGTGTGTCTGTGTGTGTGTGTGTGTGCGTTGTCGGTGTGTGTGTGTGTGTTGTCGGTGTGTGTGTGTGTGTGTGTGTTGTCAGTGTGTGTGTTTGTGTGTTGTCGGTGTGTATGTGTGTGTGTTGTCAGTGTGTGTGTGTGTGTGTTGTCGGTGTGTGTGTGTTTATGTGTTGTCGGTGTGTGTGTGTGTGTGTTGTCGCTGTGTGTGTGTGTGTTGTCGGTGTGTGTGTGTGTTGTCGGTGTGTGTGTGTGTGTGGTCGGTGTGTGTGTGTGTGTGTTGTCGGTTTGTGTGTGTGTGTGTTGTCGGTGTGTGTGTGTGTGTTGCCGGTGTGTGTGTGTGTTGTCGGTGTGTGTGTGTTGTCGGTGTGTGTGTGTGTTGTCGGTGTGTGTGTGTGTGTGTGTGTGTTGTCGGTGTGTGTGTGTTGTCGGTGTGTGTGTGTGTGTTGTCGGTGTGTGTGTGTGTGTGTTGTCGGTGTGTGTGTGTGTGTGTTGTCAGTGTGTGTGTGTGTGTGTGTTGTCGGTGTGTGTGTGTGTTGTCGGTGTGTGTGTGTGTGTGTGTGTTGTCGGTGTGTGTGTGTGTGTTGTCGGTGTGTGTGTGTGTGTGTTGTCAGTGTGTGTGTGTGTTGCTGGTGTTTGTGTGTGTGTGTGTTGTCGGTGTGTGTGTTGTCGCTGTGTGTGTGTGTGTGTTGTGTGTGTGTGTTGTCGGTGTGTGTGTGTGTTGTCGGTTTGTGTGTGTGTGTGTGTGTTGTCGGTGTGTGTGTGTGTGTTGCCGGTGTGTGTGTGTGTTGTCGGTGTGTGTGTGTGTGTTGTCGGTGTGTGTGTGTGTTGTCGGTGTGTGTGTGTGTGTGTGTGTGTGTGTTGTCGGTGTGTGTGTGTTGTCGGTGTGTGTGTGTGTGTGTGTTGTCGGTGTGTGTGTGTGTGTGTTGTCGGTGTGTGTGTGTGTGTGTTGTCAGTGTGTGTGTGTATGTGTGTTGTCGGTGTGTGTGTGTGTGTTGTCGGTGTGTGTGTGTGTGTGTGTTGTCGGTTTGTGTGTGTGTGTGTTGTCGGTGTGTGTGTGTGTGTTGCCGGTGTGTGTGTGTTTTGTCGGTGTGTGTGTGTGTGTTGTCGGTGTGTGTGTGTGTTGTCGGTGTGTGTGTGTGTGTGTGTGTGTGTGTTGTCGGTGTGTGTGTGTTGTCGGTGTGTGTGTGTGTGTGTGTTGTCGGTGTGTGTGTGTGTGTGTTGTCGGTGTGTGTGTGTGTGTGTTGTCAGTGTGTGTGTGTGTGTGTGTTGTCGGTGTGTGTGTGTGTGTGTTGTCGGTGTGTGTGTGTGTGTGTGTTGTCGGTGTGTGTGTGTGTGTTGTCGGTGTGTGTGTGTGTTGTCAGTGTGTGTGTGTGTTGCTGGTGTTTGTGTGTGTGTGTGTTGTCGGTGTGTGTGTGTGTGTTGTCGGTGTGTGTGTGTGTTGTCGGTTTGTGTGTGTGTGTGTGTGTTGTCGGTGTGTGTGTGTGTGTTGCCGGTGTGTGTGTGTGTTGTCGGTGTGTGTGTGTGTGTTGTCGGTGTGTGTGTGTGTTGTCGGTGTGTGTGTGTGTGTGTGTGTGTGTTGTCGGTGTGTGTGTGTTGTCGGTGTGTGTGTGTGTGTTGTCGGTGTGTGTGTGTGTGTGTTGTCGGTGTGTGTGTGTGTGTGTTGTCAGTGTGTGTGTGTGTGTGTGTTGTCGGTGTGTGTGTGTGTGTTGTCGGTGTGTGTGTGTGTGTGTGTTGTCGGTGTGTGTGTGTGTGTTGTCGGTGTGTGTGTGTGTGTGTTGTCAGTGTGTGTGTGTGTTGCTGGTGTTTGTGTGTGTGTGTGTTGTCGGTGTGTGTGTGTGTGTTGTCGGTGTGTGTGTGTGTGTTGTCGGTGTGTGTGTGTGTGTGTGTGTGTAGTTGGTGTGTGTGTGTGTGTTGTCGGTGTGTGTGTGTGTTGTCGGTGTGTGTGTGTGTGTGTTGTCGGTGTGTTTGTGTGTGTGTGTTGTCGGTGTGTGTGTGTGTGTTGTCGGTGTGTGTGTGTGTGTGTTGTCAGTGTGTGTGTGTGTTGCTGGTGTTTGTGTGTGTGTGTGTTGTCGGTGTGTGTGTGTGTGTTGTCGGTGTGTGTGTGTGTGTTGTCGGTGTGTGTGTGTGTGTGTGTGTGTGTGTTGTTGGTGTGTGTGTGTGTGTTGTCGGTGTGTGTGTGTTTTGTCGGTGTGTGTGTGTGTGTTGTCGGTGTGTGTGTGTGTTGTCGGTGTGTGTGTGTGTGTGTGTGTGTGTGTTGTCGGTGTGTGTGTGTTGTCGGTGTGTGTGTGTGTGTGTGTTGTCGGTGTGTGTGTGTGTGTGTTGTCGGTGTGTGTGTGTGTGTGTTGTCAGTGTGTGTGTGTGTGTTTGTTGTCGGTGTGTGTGTGTGTGTGTTGTCGGTGTGTGTGTGTGTGTGTGTTGTCGGTGTGTGTGTGTGTGTTGTCGGTGTGTGTGTGTGTTGTCAGTGTGTGTGTGTGTTGCTGGTGTTTGTGTGTGTGTGTGTTGTCGGTGTGTGTGTGTGTGTTGTCGGTGTGTGTGTGTGTTGTCGGTTTGTGTGTGTGTGTGTGTGTTGTCTTTGTGTGTGTGTGTGTTGCCGGTGTGTGTGTGTGTTGTCGGTGTGTGTGTGTGTGTTGTCGGTGTGTGTGTGTGTTGTCGGTGTGTGTGTGTGTGTGTGTGTGTGTTGTCGGTGTGTGTGTGTTGTCGGTGTGTGTGTGTGTGTTGTCGGTGTGTGTGTGTGTGTGTTGTCGGTGTGTGTGTGTGTGTGTTGTCAGTGTGTGTGTGTGTGTGTGTTGTCGGTGTGTGTGTGTGTGTTGTCGGTGTGTGTGTGTGTGTGTGTTGTCGGTGTGTGTGTGTGTGTTGTCGGTGTGTGTGTGTGTGTGTTGTCAGTGTGTGTGTGTGTTGCTGGTGTTTGTGTGTGTGTGTGTTGTCGGTGTGTGTGTGTGTGTTGTCGGTGTGTGTGTGTGTGTTGTCGGTGTGTGTGTGTGTGTGTGTGTGTTGTTGGTGTGTGTGTGTGTGTTGTCGGTGTGTGTGTGTGTTGTCGGTGTGTGTGTGTGTGTGTTGTCGGTGTGTTTGTGTGTGTGTGTTGTCGCTGTGTGTGTGTGTGTGTTGTGTGTGTGTGTTGTCGGTGTGTGTGTGTGTGTTGTCGGTGTGTGTGTGTGTATGTGTTGTCGGTGTGTGTGTGTGTGTGTGTGTGTTGTCGGTGTGTGTGTGTGTGTTGTCGGTGTGTGTGTGTGTGTGTTGTCGGTATGTGTGTGTGTGTTGCTGGTGTTTGTGTGTGTGTGTGTTGTCGGTGTGTGTGTGTGTGTTGTCGGTGTGTGTGTGTGTGTGTGTGTGTGTGTGTTGTCGGTGTGTGTGTGTGTGTTGTCGGTGTGTGTGTGTGTGTGTTGTCGGAGTGTGTGTGTGTGTGTTGTCGGTGTGTGTGTGTGTGTTGTCGGTGTGTTTGTGTGTGTGTGTGGTCGGTGTGTGTGTGTGTGTGTTGTCGGTGTGTGTGTGTGTGTTGTGGGTGTGTGTGTTGTCGGTGTGTGTGTGTGTGTTGTCGGTGTGTGTGTGTGTGTGTGTTGTCGGTGTGTGTGTGTGTGTGTGTGTTGTCGGTGTGTGTGTGTGTGTTTGTGTTGTCGGTGTGTGTGTGTGTGTGTGTTGTGTGTGTGTGTGTTGTCGGTGTGTGTGTGTGTTGTCGGTGTGTGTGTGTGTGTGTGTTGTCGGTGTGTGTGTGTGTGTGTTGTCGGTGTGTGTGTGTGTGTGTTGTCGGTGTGTGTGTTTGTGTGTGTGTGTGTGTTGTCGGTGTGTGTGTGTGTGTTGTCGGTGTGTGTGTGTGTGTGTTGTCGGTGTGTGTGTGTGTGTGTGTTGTCGGTGTGTATGTGTGTGTGTTGTCAGTGTGTGTGTGTGTGTGTGTTGTCGGTGTGTGTGTGTTTATGTGTTGTCGGTGTGTGTGTGTGTGTGTTGTCGGTGTGTGTGTGTGTTGTCGGTGTGTGTGTGTGTGTGTTGTCGGTTTGTGTGTGTGTGTGTGTGTTGTCGGTGTGTGTGTGTGTGTTGTCGGTGTGTGTGTGTGTTGTTGGTGTGTGTGTGTGTGTTGTCGGTGTGTGTGTGTGTTGTCGGTGTGTGTGTGTGAGTGTGTGTGTGTGTGTTGTCGGTGTGTGTGTGTTGTCGGTGTGTGTGTGTGTGTGTGTTGTTGGTGTGTGTGTGTGTGTGTGTTGTCGGTGTGTGTGTGTGTGTTGTCGGTGTGTGTGTGTGTGTGTTGTCGGTGTGTGTGTGTGTGTGTGTTGTCGGTGTGTATGTGTGTGTGTTGTCAGTGTGTGTGTGTGTGTGTGTTGTCGGTGTGTGTGTGTTTCTGTGTTGTCGGTGTGTGTGTGTGTGTGTTGTCGGTGTGTGTGTGTGTGTGTTGTCGGTGTGTGTGTGTGTGTGTTGTCGGTTTGTGTGTGTGTGTGTGTGTTGTCGGTGTGTGTGTGTGTGTTGTCGGTGTGTGTGTGTGTTGTTGGTGTGTGTGTGTGTGTTGTCGGTGTGTGTGTGTGTTGTCGGTGTGTGTGTGTGAGTGTGTGTGTGTGTGTTGTCGGTGTGTGTGTGTTGTCGGTGTGTGTGTGTGTGTGTGTTGTTGGTGTGTGTGTGTGTGTGTGTTGTCGGTGTGTGTGTGTGTGTTGTCGGTGTGTGTGTGTGTGTTGTCGGTGTGTGTGTGTGTGTGTGTTGTCGGTGTGTATGTGTGTGTGTTGTCAGTGTGTGTGTGTCTGTGTTGTCGGTGTGTGTGTGTTTATGTGTTGTCGGTGTGTGTGTGTGTGTGTTGTCGGTGTGTGTGTGTGTGTTGTCGGTGTGTGTGTGTGTTGTCGGTGTGTGTGTGTGTTGTCGGTGTGTGTGTGTGTGTGTGTTGTCGGTGTGTGTGTGTGTGTGTTGTCGGTGTGTGTGTGTGTGTGTGTTGTCGGTGTGTGTGTGTGTGTTGTCGGTGTGTGTGTGTGTGTGTGTTGTCGGTGTGTGTGTTTGTGTTGTCGGTGTGTGTGTGTGTGTGTTGTGTGTGTGTGTGTTGTCGGTGTGTGTGTGTGTTGTCGGTGTGTGTGTGTGTGTGTGTTGTCGGTGTGTGTGTGTGTGTGTTGTCGGTGTGTGTGTGTGTGTGTTGTCGGTGTGTGTGTTTGTGTGTGTGTGTGTGTTGTCGGTGTGTGTGTGTGTGTTGTCGGTGTGTGTGTGTGTGTGTTGTCGGTGTGTGTGTGTGTGTGTGTTGTCGGTGTGTATGTGTGTGTGTTGTCAGTGTGTGTGTGTGTGTGTGTTGTCGGTGTGTGTGTGTTTATGTGTTGTCGGTGTGTGTGTGTGTGTGTTGTCGGTGTGTGTGTGTGTGTGTTGTCGGTGTGTGTGTGTGTGTGTTGTCGGTTTGTGTGTGTGTGTGTGTGTTGTCGGTGTGTGTGTGTGTGTTGTCGGTGTGTGTGTGTGTTGTTGGTGTGTGTGTGTGTGTTGTCGGTGTGTGTGTGTGTTGTCGGTGTGTGTGTGTGAGTGTGTGTGTGTGTGTTGTCGGTGTGTGTGTGTTGTCGGTGTGTGTGTGTGTGTGTGTTGTTGGTGTGTGTGTGTGTGTGTGTTGTCGGTGTGTGTGTGTGTGTTGTCGGTGTGTGTGTGTGTGTGTTGTCGGTGTGTGTGTGTGTGTGTGTTGTCGGTGTGTATGTGTGTGTGTTGTCAGTGTGTGTGTGTGTGTGTGTTGTCGGTGTGTGTGTGTTTCTGTGTTGTCGGTGTGTGTGTGTGTGTGTTGTCGGTGTGTGTGTGTGTGTGTTGTCGGTGTGTGTGTGTGTGTGTTGTCGGTTTGTGTGTGTGTGTGTGTGTTGTCGGTGTGTGTGTGTGTGTTGTCGGTGTGTGTGTGTGTTGTTGGTGTGTGTGTGTGTGTTGTCGGTGTGTGTGTGTGTTGTCGGTGTGTGTGTGTGAGTGTGTGTGTGTGTGTTGTCGGTGTGTGTGTGTTGTCGGTGTGTGTGTGTGTGTGTGTTGTTGGTGTGTGTGTGTGTGTGTGTTGTCGGTGTGTGTGTGTGTGTTGTCGGTGTGTGTGTGTGTGTTGTCGGTGTGTGTGTGTGTGTGTGTTGTCGGTGTGTATGTGTGTGTGTTGTCAGTGTGTGTGTGTCTGTGTTGTCGGTGTGTGTGTGTTTATGTGTTGTCGGTGTGTGTGTGTGTGTGTTGTCGGTGTGTGTGTGTGTGTTGTCGGTGTGTGTGTGTGTTGTCGGTGTGTGTGTGTGTTGTCGGTGTGTGTGTGTGTGTGTGTTGTCGGTGTGTGTGTGTGTGTGTTGTCGGTGTGTGTGTGTGTGTGTGTTGTCGGTGTGTGTGTGTGTTGTCGGTGTGTGTGTGTGTGTGTTGTCGGTGTGTGTGTGTGTGTTGTCGGTGTGTGTGTGTGTGTTGTCGGTGTGTGTGTGTGTGTGTTGTCGGTGTGTGTGTGTGTGTGTTGTCGGTGTGTGTGTGTTATCGGTGTGTGTGTGTGTGTGTGTTGTCGGTGTGTGTGGGTGTGTGTGTGTGTTGTCGGTGTGTGTGTGTGTGTGTTGTCGGTGTGTGTGTGTGTGTTGTCGGTGTGTGTGTGTGTGTGTTGTCGGTGTGTGTGTGTGTGTGTTGTCGGTGTGTGTGTGTTATCGGTGTGTGTGTGTGTGTGTGTTGTCGGTGTGTGTGGGTGTGTGTGTGTGTTGTCGGTGTGTGTGTGTGTGTGTTGTCGGTGTGTGTGTGTGTGTGTTGTCGGTGTGTGTGTGTTGTCGGTGTGTGTGTGTGTGTGTGTGTTGTGGGTGTGTTGTCGGTGTTTGTGTGTGTGTGTGTTGTCGGTGTGTACGTGTGTGTTTTGTCGGTGTGTGTGTGTGTGTGTTGTCGGTGTGTGTGTGTGTGTTGTGTGTGTGTGTGTTGTCGGTGTGTGTGTGTGTTGTCGGTGTGTGTGTGTGTGTGTGTGTTGTCGGTGTGTGTGTGTGTGTTGTCGGTGTGTGTGTGTGTGTTGTCGGTGTGTGTGTGTTGTCGGTGTGTGTGTGTGTGTTGTCGGTGTGTGTGTGTGTGTGTGTTGTCGGTGTGTGTGTGTGTGTTGTCGGTGTGTGTGTGTGTGTTGTCGGTGTGTGTGTGTGTGTTGTCGGTGTGTTTGTGTGTGTGTTGTCGCTGTGTGTGTGTGTGTGTTGTCGGTGTGTGTGTGTGGGTGTTGTGTGTGTGTGTGTTGTCGGTGTGTGTGTGTTGTCGGTGTGTGTGTGTGTATGTGTTGTCGGTGTGTGTGTGTGTGCTGTCGGTGTGTGTGTGTGTATGTTGTCGGTGTGTGTGTGTGTGTGTTGTCGGTATGTGTGTGTGTTGTGCTGGTGTTTGTGTGTGTGTGTGTTGTCGGTGTGTGTGTGTGTGTTGTCGGTGTGTGTGTGTGTGTGTGTGTGTGTGTTGTCGGTGTGTGTGTGTGTTGTCGGTGTGTGTGTGTGTGTGTTGTCGGTGTGTGTGTGTGTGTTGTCGGTGTGTTTGTGTGTGTGTGTGGTCGGTGTGTGTGTGTGTGTGTGTGTGTGTGTGTGTTGTCGGTGTGTGTGTGTTGTGTGTGTGTGTGTTGTCGGTGTGTGTGTGTGTTGTCGGTGTGTGTGTGTGTGTGTTGTCGGTGTGTGTGTGTGTGTTGTCGGTGTGTGTGTGTGTTGTCGGTGTGTGTGTGTGTGTGTGTGTTGTCGGTGTGTGTGTGCGTGTTGTCGGTGTGTGTGTGTGTGTTGTCGGTGTGTGTGTGTGTGTGTGTGTTGTCGGTGTGTATGTGTGTGTGTTGTCAATGTGTGTGTGTGTGTGTTGTCGGTGTGTGTGTGTTTATGTGTTGTCGGTGTGTGTGTGTGTGTGTTGTCGGTGTGTGTGTGTGTGTTGTCGGTGTGTGTGTGTGTGTGTGTGTTGCAGGTTTGTGTGTGTGTGTGTGTGTGTGTTGTCGGTGTGTGTGTGTGTGTTGTCGGTGTGTGTGTGTGTTGTCGGTGTGTGTGTGTGTTGTCGGTGTGTGTGTGTGAGTGTGTGTGTGTGTTGTCGGTGTGTGTGTGTTGTCGGTGTGTGTGTGTGTGTGTGTTGTCGGTGTGTATGTGTGTGTGTTGTCAGTGTGTGTGTGTCTGTGTTGTCGGTGTGTGTGTGTTTATGTGTTGTCGGTGTGTGTGTGTGTGTGTTGTCGGTGTGTGTGTGTGTGTTGTCGGTGTGTGTGTGTGTTGTCGGTGTGTGTGTGTGTTGTCGGTGTGTGTGTGTGTGTTGTCGGTGTGTGTGTGTGTGTGTGTGTGTGTTGTCGGTGTGTGAGTGTGTGTGTGTTGTCAGTGTGTGTGTGTGTTGTCGGTGTGTGTGTGGGTGTGTGTGTGTTGTGTGTGTGTGTGTTGTCGGTGTGTGTGTGTGTGTGTTGTCGGTGTGTGTGTGTGTGTTGTCGGTGTGTGTGTGTGTGTGTTGTCGGTGTGTGTGTGTGTGTGTTGTCGGTGTGTGTGTGTGTGTGTGTTGTCGGTGTGTGTGTGTTGTCGGTGTGTGTGTGTGTGTTGTCGGTGTGTGTGTGTGTGTGTGTGTGTTGTCGGTGTGTGTGTGTGTGTGTTGTCGGTGTGTGTGTGTGTTGTCGGTGTGTGTGTGTTGTCGGTGTGTTTGTGTGTGTGTGTTGTCGCTGTGTGTGTGTGTGTGTTGTCGGTGTGTGTGTGTGTTGTGTGTGTGTGTGTTGTCGGTGTGTGTGTGTGTGTGTTGTCGGTGTGTGTGTGTGTATGTGTTGTCGGTGTGTGTGTGTGTGTGTTGTCGGTGTGTGTGTGTGTTGTATGTGTGTGTGTGTGTGTGTTGTCGGTATGTGTGTGTGTGTTTGTGTTGTCGGTGTGTGTGTGTGTGTTGTGTGTGTGTGTGTGTTGTCGGTGTGTGTGTGTGTTGTCGGTGTATGTGTGTGTGTGTTGTCGGTGTGTGTGTGTGTGTGTTGTCGGTGTGTGTGTGTGTTGTCGGTGTGTGTGTGTCTGTGTGTGTGTGTGTGTGTGTTGTCGGTGTGTGTGTGTGTTGTGTGTGTGTGTGTTGTCGGTTTGTGTGTGTGTGTGTTGTCGGTGTGTGTGTGTGTATGTGTTGTCGGTGTGTGTGTGTTTGTGTTGTCGGTGTGTGTGTGTGTTGTCGGTGTGTGTGTGTGTGTGTTGTCGGTATGTGTGTGTGTGTTTGTGTTGTCGGTGTGTGTGTGTGTGTTGTGTGTGTGTGTGTTGTCGGTGTGTGTGTGTGTTGTCGGTGTGTGTGTGTGTGTGTTGTCGGTGTGTGTGTGTGTGTGTGTTGTCGGTGTGTGTGTGTGTTGTCGGTGTGTGTGTGTCTGTGTGTGTGTGTGTGTGCGTTGTCGGTGTGTGTGTGTGTGTTGTCGGTGTGTGTGTGTGTGTGTGTGTTGTCAGTGTGTGTGTTTGTGTGTTGTCGGTGTGTATGTGTGTGTGTTGTCAGTGTGTGTGTGTGTGTGTTGTCGGTGTGTGTGTGTTTATGTGTTGTCGGTGTGTGTGTGTGTGTGTTGTCGCTGTGTGTGTGTGTGTTGTCGGTGTGTGTGTGTGTTGTCGGTGTGTGTGTGTGTGTGGTCGGTGTGTGTGTGTGTGTGTTGTCGGTTTGTGTGTGTGTGTGTTGTCGGTGTGTGTGTGTGTGTTGCCGGTGTGTGTGTGTGTTGTCGGTGTGTGTGTGTTGTCGGTGTGTGTGTGTGTTGTCGGTGTGTGTGTGTGTGTGTGTGTGTTGTCGGTGTGTGTGTGTTGTCGGTGTGTGTGTGTGTGTTGTCGGTGTGTGTGTGTGTGTGTTGTCGGTGTGTGTGTGTGTGTGTTGTCAGTGTGTGTGTGTGTGTGTGTTGTCGGTGTGTGTGTGTGTTGTCGGTGTGTGTGTGTGTGTGTGTGTTGTCGGTGTGTGTGTGTGTGTTGTCGGTGTGTGTGTGTGTGTGTTGTCAGTGTGTGTGTGTGTTGCTGGTGTTTGTGTGTGTGTGTGTTGTCGGTGTGTGTGTTGTCGCTGTGTGTGTGTGTGTGTTGTGTGTGTGTGTTGTCGGTGTGTGTGTGTGTTGTCGGTTTGTGTGTGTGTGTGTGTGTTGTCGGTGTGTGTGTGTGTGTTGCCGGTGTGTGTGTGTGTTGTCGGTGTGTGTGTGTGTGTTGTCGGTGTGTGTGTGTGTTGTCGGTGTGTGTGTGTGTGTGTGTGTGTGTGTTGTCGGTGTGTGTGTGTTGTCGGTGTGTGTGTGTGTGTGTGTTGTCGGTGTGTGTGTGTGTGTGTTGTCGGTGTGTGTGTGTGTGTGTTGTCAGTGTGTGTGTGTGTGTGTGTTGTCGGTGTGTGTGTGTGTGTTGTCGGTGTGTGTGTGTGTGTGTGTTGTCGGTTTGTGTGTGTGTGTGTTGTCGGTGTGTGTGTGTGTGTTGCCGGTGTGTGTGTGTTTTGTCGGTGTGTGTGTGTGTGTTGTCGGTGTGTGTGTGTGTTGTCGGTGTGTGTGTGTGTGTGTGTGTGTGTGTTGTCGGTGTGTGTGTGTTGTCGGTGTGTGTGTGTGTGTGTGTTGTCGGTGTGTGTGTGTGTGTGTTGTCGGTGTGTGTGTGTGTGTGTTGTCAGTGTGTGTGTGTGTGTGTGTTGTCGGTGTGTGTGTGTGTGTGTTGTCGGTGTGTGTGTGTGTGTGTGTGTTGTCGGTGTGTGTGTGTGTGTTGTCGGTGTGTGTGTGTGTTGTCAGTGTGTGTGTGTGTTGCTGGTGTTTGTGTGTGTGTGTGTTGTCGGTGTGTGTGTGTGTGTTGTCGGTGTGTGTGTGTGTTGTCGGTTTGTGTGTGTGTGTGTGTGTTGTCGGTGTGTGTGTGTGTGTTGCCGGTGTGTGTGTGTGTTGTCGGTGTGTGTGTGTGTGTTGTCGGTGTGTGTGTGTGTTGTCGGTGTGTGTGTGTGTGTGTGTGTGTGTTGTCGGTGTGTGTGTGTTGTCGGTGTGTGTGTGTGTGTTGTCGGTGTGTGTGTGTGTGTGTTGTCGGTGTGTGTGTGTGTGTGTTGTCAGTGTGTGTGTGTGTGTGTGTTGTCGGTGTGTGTGTGTGTGTTGTCGGTGTGTGTGTGTGTGTGTGTTGTCGGTGTGTGTGTGTGTGTTGTCGGTGTGTGTGTGTGTGTGTTGTCAGTGTGTGTGTGTGTTGCTGGTGTTTGTGTGTGTGTGTGTTGTCGGTGTGTGTGTGTGTGTTGTCGGTGTGTGTGTGTGTGTTGTCGGTGTGTGTGTGTGTGTGTGTGTGTTGTTGGTGTGTGTGTGTGTGTTGTCGGTGTGTGTGTGTGTTGTCGGTGTGTGTGTGTGTGTGTTGTCGGTGTGTTTGTGTGTGTGTGTTGTCGGTGTGTGTGTGTGTGTTGTCGGTGTGTGTGTGTGTGTGTTGTCAGTGTGTGTGTGTGTTGCTGGTGTTTGTGTGTGTGTGTGTTGTCGGTGTGTGTGTGTGTGTTGTCGGTGTGTGTGTGTGTGTTGTCGGTGTGTGTGTGTGTGTGTGTGTGTGTGTTGTTGGTGTGTGTGTGTGTGTTGTCGGTGTGTGTGTGTTTTGTCGGTGTGTGTGTGTGTGTTGTCGGTGTGTGTGTGTGTTGTCGGTGTGTGTGTGTGTGTGTGTGTGTGTGTTGTCGGTGTGTGTGTGTTGTCGGTGTGTGTGTGTGTGTGTGTTGTCGGTGTGTGTGTGTGTGTGTTGTCGGTGTGTGTGTGTGTGTGTTGTCAGTGTGTGTGTGTGTGTTTGTTGTCGGTGTGTGTGTGTGTGTGTTGTCGGTGTGTGTGTGTGTGTGTGTTGTCGGTGTGTGTGTGTGTGTTGTCGGTGTGTGTGTGTGTTGTCAGTGTGTGTGTGTGTTGCTGGTGTTTGTGTGTGTGTGTGTTGTCGGTGTGTGTGTGTGTGTTGTCGGTGTGTGTGTGTGTTGTCGGTTTGTGTGTGTGTGTGTGTGTTGTCTTTGTGTGTGTGTGTGTTGCCGGTGTGTGTGTGTGTTGTCGGTGTGTGTGTGTGTGTTGTCGGTGTGTGTGTGTGTTGTCGGTGTGTGTGTGTGTGTGTGTGTGTGTTGTCGGTGTGTGTGTGTTGTCGGTGTGTGTGTGTGTGTTGTCGGTGTGTGTGTGTGTGTGTTGTCGGTGTGTGTGTGTGTGTGTTGTCAGTGTGTGTGTGTGTGTGTGTTGTCGGTGTGTGTGTGTGTGTTGTCGGTGTGTGTGTGTGTGTGTGTTGTCGGTGTGTGTGTGTGTGTTGTCGGTGTGTGTGTGTGTGTGTTGTCAGTGTGTGTGTGTGTTGCTGGTGTTTGTGTGTGTGTGTGTTGTCGGTGTGTGTGTGTGTGTTGTCGGTGTGTGTGTGTGTGTTGTCGGTGTGTGTGTGTGTGTGTGTGTGTTGTTGGTGTGTGTGTGTGTGTTGTCGGTGTGTGTGTGTGTTGTCGGTGTGTGTGTGTGTGTGTTGTCGGTGTGTTTGTGTGTGTGTGTTGTCGCTGTGTGTGTGTGTGTGTTGTGTGTGTGTGTTGTCGGTGTGTGTGTGTGTGTTGTCGGTGTGTGTGTGTGTATGTGTTGTCGGTGTGTGTGTGTGTGTGTGTGTGTTGTCGGTGTGTGTGTGTGTGTTGTCGGTGTGTGTGTGTGTGTGTTGTCGGTATGTGTGTGTGTGTTGCTGGTGTTTGTGTGTGTGTGTGTTGTCGGTGTGTGTGTGTGTGTTGTCGGTGTGTGTGTGTGTGTGTGTGTGTGTGTGTTGTCGGTGTGTGTGTGTGTGTTGTCGGTGTGTGTGTGTGTGTGTTGTCGGAGTGTGTGTGTGTGTGTTGTCGGTGTGTGTGTGTGTGTTGTCGGTGTGTTTGTGTGTGTGTGTGGTCGGTGTGTGTGTGTGTGTGTTGTCGGTGTGTGTGTGTGTGTTGTGGGTGTGTGTGTTGTCGGTGTGTGTGTGTGTGTTGTCGGTGTGTGTGTGTGTGTGTGTTGTCGGTGTGTGTGTGTGTGTGTGTGTTGTCGGTGTGTGTGTGTGTGTTTGTGTTGTCGGTGTGTGTGTGTGTGTGTGTTGTGTGTGTGTGTGTTGTCGGTGTGTGTGTGTGTTGTCGGTGTGTGTGTGTGTGTGTGTTGTCGGTGTGTGTGTGTGTGTGTTGTCGGTGTGTGTGTGTGTGTGTTGTCGGTGTGTGTGTTTGTGTGTGTGTGTGTGTTGTCGGTGTGTGTGTGTGTGTTGTCGGTGTGTGTGTGTGTGTGTTGTCGGTGTGTGTGTGTGTGTGTGTTGTCGGTGTGTATGTGTGTGTGTTGTCAGTGTGTGTGTGTGTGTGTGTTGTCGGTGTGTGTGTGTTTATGTGTTGTCGGTGTGTGTGTGTGTGTGTTGTCGGTGTGTGTGTGTGTTGTCGGTGTGTGTGTGTGTGTGTTGTCGGTTTGTGTGTGTGTGTGTGTGTTGTCGGTGTGTGTGTGTGTGTTGTCGGTGTGTGTGTGTGTTGTTGGTGTGTGTGTGTGTGTTGTCGGTGTGTGTGTGTGTTGTCGGTGTGTGTGTGTGAGTGTGTGTGTGTGTGTTGTCGGTGTGTGTGTGTTGTCGGTGTGTGTGTGTGTGTGTGTTGTTGGTGTGTGTGTGTGTGTGTGTTGTCGGTGTGTGTGTGTGTGTTGTCGGTGTGTGTGTGTGTGTGTTGTCGGTGTGTGTGTGTGTGTGTGTTGTCGGTGTGTATGTGTGTGTGTTGTCAGTGTGTGTGTGTGTGTGTGTTGTCGGTGTGTGTGTGTTTCTGTGTTGTCGGTGTGTGTGTGTGTGTGTTGTCGGTGTGTGTGTGTGTGTGTTGTCGGTGTGTGTGTGTGTGTGTTGTCGGTTTGTGTGTGTGTGTGTGTGTTGTCGGTGTGTGTGTGTGTGTTGTCGGTGTGTGTGTGTGTTGTTGGTGTGTGTGTGTGTGTTGTCGGTGTGTGTGTGTGTTGTCGGTGTGTGTGTGTGAGTGTGTGTGTGTGTGTTGTCGGTGTGTGTGTGTTGTCGGTGTGTGTGTGTGTGTGTGTTGTTGGTGTGTGTGTGTGTGTGTGTTGTCGGTGTGTGTGTGTGTGTTGTCGGTGTGTGTGTGTGTGTTGTCGGTGTGTGTGTGTGTGTGTGTTGTCGGTGTGTATGTGTGTGTGTTGTCAGTGTGTGTGTGTCTGTGTTGTCGGTGTGTGTGTGTTTATGTGTTGTCGGTGTGTGTGTGTGTGTGTTGTCGGTGTGTGTGTGTGTGTTGTCGGTGTGTGTGTGTGTTGTCGGTGTGTGTGTGTGTTGTCGGTGTGTGTGTGTGTGTGTGTTGTCGGTGTGTGTGTGTGTGTGTTGTCGGTGTGTGTGTGTGTGTGTGTTGTCGGTGTGTGTGTGTGTGTTGTCGGTGTGTGTGTGTGTGTGTGTTGTCGGTGTGTGTGTTTGTGTTGTCGGTGTGTGTGTGTGTGTGTTGTGTGTGTGTGTGTTGTCGGTGTGTGTGTGTGTTGTCGGTGTGTGTGTGTGTGTGTGTTGTCGGTGTGTGTGTGTGTGTGTTGTCGGTGTGTGTGTGTGTGTGTTGTCGGTGTGTGTGTTTGTGTGTGTGTGTGTGTTGTCGGTGTGTGTGTGTGTGTTGTCGGTGTGTGTGTGTGTGTGTTGTCGGTGTGTGTGTGTGTGTGTGTTGTCGGTGTGTATGTGTGTGTGTTGTCAGTGTGTGTGTGTGTGTGTGTTGTCGGTGTGTGTGTGTTTATGTGTTGTCGGTGTGTGTGTGTGTGTGTTGTCGGTGTGTGTGTGTGTGTGTTGTCGGTGTGTGTGTGTGTGTGTTGTCGGTTTGTGTGTGTGTGTGTGTGTTGTCGGTGTGTGTGTGTGTGTTGTCGGTGTGTGTGTGTGTTGTTGGTGTGTGTGTGTGTGTTGTCGGTGTGTGTGTGTGTTGTCGGTGTGTGTGTGTGAGTGTGTGTGTGTGTGTTGTCGGTGTGTGTGTGTTGTCGGTGTGTGTGTGTGTGTGTGTTGTTGGTGTGTGTGTGTGTGTGTGTTGTCGGTGTGTGTGTGTGTGTTGTCGGTGTGTGTGTGTGTGTGTTGTCGGTGTGTGTGTGTGTGTGTGTTGTCGGTGTGTATGTGTGTGTGTTGTCAGTGTGTGTGTGTGTGTGTGTTGTCGGTGTGTGTGTGTTTCTGTGTTGTCGGTGTGTGTGTGTGTGTGTTGTCGGTGTGTGTGTGTGTGTGTTGTCGGTGTGTGTGTGTGTGTGTTGTCGGTTTGTGTGTGTGTGTGTGTGTTGTCGGTGTGTGTGTGTGTGTTGTCGGTGTGTGTGTGTGTTGTTGGTGTGTGTGTGTGTGTTGTCGGTGTGTGTGTGTGTTGTCGGTGTGTGTGTGTGAGTGTGTGTGTGTGTGTTGTCGGTGTGTGTGTGTTGTCGGTGTGTGTGTGTGTGTGTGTTGTTGGTGTGTGTGTGTGTGTGTGTTGTCGGTGTGTGTGTGTGTGTTGTCGGTGTGTGTGTGTGTGTTGTCGGTGTGTGTGTGTGTGTGTGTTGTCGGTGTGTATGTGTGTGTGTTGTCAGTGTGTGTGTGTCTGTGTTGTCGGTGTGTGTGTGTTTATGTGTTGTCGGTGTGTGTGTGTGTGTGTTGTCGGTGTGTGTGTGTGTGTTGTCGGTGTGTGTGTGTGTTGTCGGTGTGTGTGTGTGTTGTCGGTGTGTGTGTGTGTGTGTGTTGTCGGTGTGTGTGTGTGTGTGTTGTCGGTGTGTGTGTGTGTGTGTGTTGTCGGTGTGTGTGTGTGTTGTCGGTGTGTGTGTGTGTGTGTTGTCGGTGTGTGTGTGTGTGTTGTCGGTGTGTGTGTGTGTGTTGTCGGTGTGTGTGTGTGTGTGTTGTCGGTGTGTGTGTGTGTGTGTTGTCGGTGTGTGTGTGTTATCGGTGTGTGTGTGTGTGTGTGTTGTCGGTGTGTGTGGGTGTGTGTGTGTGTTGTCGGTGTGTGTGTGTGTGTGTTGTCGGTGTGTGTGTGTGTGTTGTCGGTGTGTGTGTGTGTGTGTTGTCGGTGTGTGTGTGTGTGTGTTGTCGGTGTGTGTGTGTTATCGGTGTGTGTGTGTGTGTGTGTTGTCGGTGTGTGTGGGTGTGTGTGTGTGTTGTCGGTGTGTGTGTGTGTGTGTTGTCGGTGTGTGTGTGTGTGTGTTGTCGGTGTGTGTGTGTTGTCGGTGTGTGTGTGTGTGTGTGTGTTGTGGGTGTGTTGTCGGTGTTTGTGTGTGTGTGTGTTGTCGGTGTGTACGTGTGTGTTTTGTCGGTGTGTGTGTGTGTGTGTTGTCGGTGTGTGTGTGTGTGTTGTGTGTGTGTGTGTTGTCGGTGTGTGTGTGTGTTGTCGGTGTGTGTGTGTGTGTGTGTGTTGTCGGTGTGTGTGTGTGTGTTGTCGGTGTGTGTGTGTGTGTTGTCGGTGTGTGTGTGTTGTCGGTGTGTGTGTGTGTGTTGTCGGTGTGTGTGTGTGTGTGTGTTGTCGGTGTGTGTGTGTGTGTTGTCGGTGTGTGTGTGTGTGTTGTCGGTGTGTGTGTGTGTGTTGTCGGTGTGTTTGTGTGTGTGTTGTCGCTGTGTGTGTGTGTGTGTTGTCGGTGTGTGTGTGTGGGTGTTGTGTGTGTGTGTGTTGTCGGTGTGTGTGTGTTGTCGGTGTGTGTGTGTGTATGTGTTGTCGGTGTGTGTGTGTGTGCTGTCGGTGTGTGTGTGTGTATGTTGTCGGTGTGTGTGTGTGTGTGTTGTCGGTATGTGTGTGTGTTGTGCTGGTGTTTGTGTGTGTGTGTGTTGTCGGTGTGTGTGTGTGTGTTGTCGGTGTGTGTGTGTGTGTGTGTGTGTGTGTTGTCGGTGTGTGTGTGTGTTGTCGGTGTGTGTGTGTGTGTGTTGTCGGTGTGTGTGTGTGTGTTGTCGGTGTGTTTGTGTGTGTGTGTGGTCGGTGTGTGTGTGTGTGTGTGTGTGTGTGTGTGTTGTCGGTGTGTGTGTGTTGTGTGTGTGTGTGTTGTCGGTGTGTGTGTGTGTTGTCGGTGTGTGTGTGTGTGTGTTGTCGGTGTGTGTGTGTGTGTTGTCGGTGTGTGTGTGTGTTGTCGGTGTGTGTGTGTGTGTGTGTGTGTTGTCGGTGTGTGTGTGCGTGTTGTCGGTGTGTGTGTGTGTGTTGTCGGTGTGTGTGTGTGTGTGTGTGTTGTCGGTGTGTATGTGTGTGTGTTGTCAATGTGTGTGTGTGTGTGTTGTCGGTGTGTGTGTGTTTATGTGTTGTCGGTGTGTGTGTGTGTGTGTTGTCGGTGTGTGTGTGTGTGTTGTCGGTGTGTGTGTGTGTGTGTGTGTTGCAGGTTTGTGTGTGTGTGTGTGTGTGTGTTGTCGGTGTGTGTGTGTGTGTTGTCGGTGTGTGTGTGTGTTGTCGGTGTGTGTGTGTGTTGTCGGTGTGTGTGTGTGAGTGTGTGTGTGTGTTGTCGGTGTGTGTGTGTTGTCGGTGTGTGTGTGTGTGTGTGTTGTCGGTGTGTATGTGTGTGTGTTGTCAGTGTGTGTGTGTCTGTGTTGTCGGTGTGTGTGTGTTTATGTGTTGTCGGTGTGTGTGTGTGTGTGTTGTCGGTGTGTGTGTGTGTGTTGTCGGTGTGTGTGTGTGTTGTCGGTGTGTGTGTGTGTTGTCGGTGTGTGTGTGTGTGTTGTCGGTGTGTGTGTGTGTGTGTGTGTGTGTTGTCGGTGTGTGAGTGTGTGTGTGTTGTCAGTGTGTGTGTGTGTTGTCGGTGTGTGTGTGGGTGTGTGTGTGTTGTGTGTGTGTGTGTTGTCGGTGTGTGTGTGTGTGTGTTGTCGGTGTGTGTGTGTGTGTTGTCGGTGTGTGTGTGTGTGTGTTGTCGGTGTGTGTGTGTGTGTGTTGTCGGTGTGTGTGTGTTATCGGTGTGTGTGTGTGTGTGTGTTGTCGGTGTGTGTGTGTGTGTGTTGTCGGTGTGTGTGTGTGTGTGTGTTGTCGGTGTGTGTGTGTTGTCGGTGTGTGT